>NW_011889083.1:4418356-4420166 GCF_000151845.1 Pteropus vampyrus
AAAAAAAAAAAAAAAAAAAAATGACAGGATGAAGACCCAGGATCTACAACCAAGAATAATTTATCCAGCAAAACTATCATTTAGAGTTGAAGGACAGATAAAGAGCTTATCAGACAAAAATAAACTAAAAGAATTACCACCACACCAGAATTACAGGAAATGTTGGAGAGACATGTTTAAGAAGAAAAAACATGTAGCAAAAACAGGAATAAAGAATGGTAACAACTACATTTCTATCAATAAGTGCCTTAAATGGAAAAGAATTAAGTGCTCTGACCCAGGGATGGAGTTGCTGAGAGGATAAGAAAACAAGACCCCTACATATGAAAAGGAAGGGAATGGAAAAAGATATTGCTGTGATGAACCTAGAAGGTATTTAAGTCAGATAGAGCATGATAAACACTATATGATTTCATTTATATGCGGAATTTAAGGAATAAAAAGAACAAACTAATCAAAAACAGACTCATAAATATAGTGGACAATTTGGTGATGGACAGAGGGGAGGGGTGTTTGAGGGGCTGGGAGAATGGGGTGAAGGGTTAAAGAAGTACAAATTAGTAGCTGATGGATGGTCACAGGGATGGGAAACACGGCATAAGGGATGCAGTTAGCATTAGTACATTGGCTAGGTGAAGGGTCAGAGGAGGGAAGGAGCAATTGAGGGAATTATTTTACTAACTATATAGATGTCTAACCAATATACTGTATACTTGAAACTAATTAAAAATTTTTAAAAAGTCATTGGCTATCACAGAGGGGCATGATATGATTAAAATCGCAAATGACACACTTAAAGACTGGACTTGGCAGGCACCAGAGCCACTCTGGGGTCTATCCTACTTTGTGGTGTCAGCCCCCATTGTGGCCAGTCTTTGTAGCCAGTCAAACTGAAAGTTAACTCTACTCACTGATGAGCAAACAGCAATCAGGGCTCAACTACAAGAGAGCAAACACAATCCACACAAGGGACACTCCTGGAAGACCCAACTCAGGTGACCAGGAAGACTGTACCAAAGGGCCCACAGGATATCTACCACATAAGAACACTTTGACAAGACTGAAAGACACAGCAGATCTACCTAATGCATAGAAACAAACTAGCAACAACAACAAAAAAACCAGAAGAAAACTCCAGAAAAAGAACAAAACAAAATGGATGAAAGCAATCTAACAGATACAGAGCTCAAAACATTACATATAAGGATGCTCAATGAACGTAGGGAAAGAATAAGTCAACGTAGTGAAAACTTCAACAAAAAGATAGTAAACATAAAACAAACTACAGAAACCATAAAAAAGAACCAGTCTGAAATGAAGAATACAATAACTAAAATGGGAAATACACTATAAGGAATCAAAATCAGATCAGATGAAGCAGAAGATTGAATCAGAGTTTTGGAAAGCAAGGTAGCAAAAAAAGCCCAATCCAATAGCAAAAAGAAAAAAGAATAACAAAAATAAGAATAGTCTAAAGGGCCCAGGGACAACATGAAACATACCAACATTTGGATTAGAGGAGTACCAGAAGGAGAAGAGCAAGAGAAAGGGATTGAAAATTTATTTTAAAAATAATGACTGAAGTGACATCAGCAACATGGCAGAGTGAGAGACGTCCCAGATTTCTACCCTTAAAACAGAAAAAGCTGAACATCTAAAACTCAACAAAAACACCCAAACTGCACACCAGCATGTCTGAGCGTGGGATCTGTGCATAAGAGCTACCATAGGTCAGAACCCCAGGAGTTGGGCAATAGACTGGGAGAAACAAAGAAGCTGCCTCTCGTAGTCAAAGATCCATGCAGGATGA
>NW_011889083.1:4422126-4425291 GCF_000151845.1 Pteropus vampyrus
AGCCATTGCTGTGAGGCATTTCCAATCCCAGCAACAGCACCAGCTCTGTAAGCTACATTTCCATTCCCAGTGGGCGACCGGCACTGTGAGTCACATTTCAGAGGTAGGGTTAGGCAGATCACTGCTGCCAATGTGAACTTGGGAGGATATTGGGAACCTCTGGGCCAGTCCCAGACAGCAGCTAGTCTTGCTGTGATCTGGGTCTTCTGTGGGAACTCACAGTTACAAAATTTGCAACAAGGCTGTGGCTGTATTGATCTGATTACTGTTGTCTCTCTGAGACCCTGCCCCACCCTACCCACAAATTGCCCCAGAGAGCCCATTGACAGTGAACTGCCACAGCCCTGCCCTTCCCCTCCCCTGATCTCCTAATCCACACAGGCAACAAACTTTGGCTGGCACAGGATAGGCACTGCACTAAATCAATGGCAGGTAGACCTTTGCTGCCTGCAACAGTTGCAATATTATGTCCTGGGAGCACAGGGGTTGTGGGAACGCCCCTGACAGCAGCTGGTCTTACTGTGATCTGTGTTTACAGTGGAAATGCCCAGCCACAGAAGTTGCAGCAAAACCGAGGCTGTATTGGCTGAATGGACCTTGTCTCCCTGAAATCCCACTTCGCCCAAGCCACAAAGTGCCTGCAGTCCATTGACAGGCAGCGTCTTGTGCCCTACTTGGCTCTGCGGTTGAGCAGTTAGCTTAAGCAACAGACCTTGACTAGTGCAGTGAACACATTTCAAAGAAAACAGTTGTGGACAGACCACTGCTGCCTGTACAAGCTGCAATATCTCTTAAGGGGTTTGAAGGAGTCTGTATTGGCCTGACGGCCCTTGACTCCCTGAGCTCCTGTCCCATCCAATACACAAAGTGTCCGCTGCACATTGGTAGGCAGCTGCCCCTGCTCTGGGGTAGCACATTTAGAACCAGGGCGGGCAGCAGTTGACCTTGCTATGAGTGAAAACTTGTATAGCGAGCCACAGAGACAGCATGGGCACATAAAATGACACTGCAGTGGAAGGGGGACATTTACTCACTAGACCCAGGAGACTTCCAGGGTCCCTTCGCCACCCAACACGCATGTCACCCAGAGGCTCATCCAGTTTCAGAGACTTACAGGCATCTGATAGGCAGTGTCAGGCCTTGAGGAACACCAGTCCCTCTGTTCAACTGCCATAGGTCAGGGACGGGGGATAACCAAGAGCTGCCTACGGCGTTGTCTCTTCCACTTACCTATAGATCCAGCATAGACAACCAACAGCGGATCGCTTTGTAGTTCTCACCAGGTAGCCCTTGAGCAATCAAAAGCAGCAGCTGACCTTGGCCTATGGGGGAACCCCTCCCAAGGGGCCACAAAACCAACGCATCTGGAGGCTAGCACCAGACCACAACGGAGCAACTCCTGACTAGCTCCAGTAGTGATACACACAAAGGGTGGTTGCAACAAGTACACAAGCCTGCTAGGGCAAATCCCACTCAGTGGAGTTAGACCACAAACAACAACTCTTATCCTGAGTGGGCAGCCTATTCACACAATTAGTCAGCCTGAACATTAATCCCATCCACCAATCTAACAACAATAAAGGCTTGGAGACAAAAGAAGATCACACACAAACTACACAAAGGTCACATCCAGAGCTCCCAGCACAAGGGATAAGGGAGAGTGCACCACTGGGCCACACAGGACACTTTCCACATTAGGCCATCTGGTCAAGGCTGAGAGATGAAACAAATATTCCTAACACATAGCAATGAACACAGAGAGGCTAATAAGATGAGAAAACAAAGAAACATGCCACAAATGAAATAACATGATAAAACTCCATAAAATAAGCTAAATGAAATGGAGGAAAGCAACCTAGCAAAGACAGAGATCAGCATAATGGTTATAAGGATGCTCAACGAACTTATGGAAAGAACAAATGAGCACAATGAAAACCTCAACAGAGATATAGTAAGCATTAAAAAGGACATAGAAATCTTAAAAGAGAACCAGACAGTAATGAGGAATATAATAACTGAAATGAAGAATACACTAGAAGGATTCAACAGTAGATTGGATGAAGCAGAAGATCGAATCAGTGAATTGGAAGACAAGGTAGCTGAAGACATCCAATCAGAACAACAAAAAGAAAAAAGAATTTAATAAAATGAGGATAGTTTAAGAGACCTCTGGAACAACATGAAGCATAAAAATATCTGAATCATAGGAGTACATGAAGAGGAAGAGAGAGCGCAAGGGACTGAGACTCTATTTGAAGAAATAATGACAGAAAACTTCTCTAACCTGGCAAAGGAATTAGATAAGTTCAGGAAGCACAAAGAGTTCCAAACAAGAGGAATTCAAATAGACCTACAACAAGACACATCATAATTAAAATGCCAAAGGTCAAAGACAAAGAGAGAATCTTAAAAGCAGCAAGAGAAAGGAAGCTGGTTACTTACAAGGGTACATCCATAATGTCTGCTGACTTTTCAATGGAAACTTTGCAGGCCAAAAGGGAATAACAAGACATATTAAAAGTTATGAAAAACAAGAATCTACAACCATAGATATTCTACTCAGCAAGACTTTTGATTAAAACGGAAGATGAGATAAAGAGCTTCCCAGACAGAAAAAAGCTTAAGGAATTCATCATCGACAAGCCAGCATTACAAAAACTGTTAAAGGGTCTTCTGTAAAAAGAGAAGGGGTAAAAAAGAAAATGGAAATAACGAATATGAATAATAAAATGACAGTAACGATGTACCTATTGTAATCACTTTAAATGTAAATGGATTAAATGCTCCAATCAAAAGACATAGGGTAATTGAATGGATAAGAAAACAAGACCCATGCATATGCTATCTACAAGAGACCCACTTCAGATCAAATGACACTCACAGACTGAAAGTAAAGGAATGAAAAAAGATATTTCACATACATGGAAAAAAAAAAAAAAAGAAAAGCCAGGGTAGCAATACTTATATCAGATAAAATAGACTTTAAAACAAAGAGATAAAAAAAATGGCATGACATAATAATAAAGGGATCGATAAATCAAGAGGACATAACCCTAGTAAACATATATGGAGCACCTACATACATAAAGCAATTATTGACTGACATAAAAGGAGAGATCAAAAGTAATACACTCATAGTAGGAGACTTTAATATCCCATTGACAC
>NW_011889083.1:4425341-4426925 GCF_000151845.1 Pteropus vampyrus
AGCACCTACATACATAAAGCAATTATTGACTGACATAAAAGGAGAGATCAAAAGTAATACACTCATAGTAGGAGACTTTAATATCCCATTGACACCCATGGACAGATCTTCCAGGCAAAGAATCAACAAGGAAACAATGGGCCTAAAAGATACACTAGAACAGATAGACATAATAGATATTTTCAGAGAATTTTACCCCAAAGCAGCAAAATAAACATTCTTCTCAAGTGCACATGGAACATTTTCAAGGGTAGACCACATATTAGGACACAAATCAAGTCTCGATAAATTTAAGAAGATTGAAATCATATCAACCGTCTTCTCTGATCACAATTGTAGTAGATATCAACTACAAGAAAAAAGAATAAAAATACACAAGCACATGGAGGCCAAATAACACGCTACTGAATAATCAATTGGTTATTAATGAGATCACGGAAGAAGTCAAAAGATACCTAGAGACAAATGAAAATGAAAACACAACGACTCAAATTTATGGGACACAGCGAAAGCAGTCCTAAGAGGGAAATTCATAGCAATACAGGCCTACCTCAAGAAACAAGAAAAAGCTCCAATAAACAATCTAACCTTACCATTAAAAGAACTAGAAAAAGAACAGCAAATGAAGCCCAAAGTGAATAGAAAGAAGGAAATAATAAAGATCAGAACAGAAATAAATGAAATGGAGTATAGAAAAACTCCATATAGTTCCATTAATACAAAAGATTAATGGAACTAAAAGCTGGTTCTTTGAAAGAATAAAGAAAATTGACAGACCCTTAGCTAGACTCATCAAGGAAAAAAGAGAGAGGATTCAAATAAATAAAATGAGAAATGAAAGAGGAGAAATAACCACGAACTCCACAGAAATATGATGGATCATAAGAAAATACTACAAGCAATTATATGCTAACAAATTGGGCAATCTGGAAGAAATGGACACATTCCTACAAACGCACAATCTCTCAAGATTGAGTCAAGAAGATACAGAAAATCTGAACCAACTGATTACCACCAATGAAACCTCCCAAAAAACAAAACTCCTGGACCAGATGGTGTCATAGGTGAATTTTACCAAACATTCAAAGAAGAATTGTCACCTAATTGAAGAAGAGGGAAGGCTCTCTAACTCCTTTTATGAGGTCACTATTATGTTGATTCCAAAACCAGGCAAAGACATTACAAAAAAAGAAAATTATAGGCTGATATCTCTTATGAACATTGATGCAAAAATCCTCAACAAAATATTGGCAAACTGGATTCAGCAATACTTTAAAAAATTACATACACCATGATCAAGTTGGATTTATTCCTGGGACAGAAGGTTGATTCAATATCCGCAAATCAATTAATGTGACATACCACATTAACAAATCAAAAGATAAAAACTATGATCCTCAAAAAGGAACCCTCATACACTGCTGGTAGGATTGCAAATTGGTACAGCCACTATGGAAAACAGTATGGAGATTCCTTAAAAAACTAAGAATTAATTGATCTACCATATGATCCAGCAATTCCTCTACTGGGTATTTACCCATAAGACTTGAAAACTCATATCCAAAAAGATATTTGCACACCAAT
>NW_011889083.1:4426975-4428176 GCF_000151845.1 Pteropus vampyrus
TACAGCCACTATGGAAAACAGTATGGAGATTCCTTAAAAAACTAAGAATTAATTGATCTACCATATGATCCAGCAATTCCTCTACTGGGTATTTACCCATAAGACTTGAAAACTCATATCCAAAAAGATATTTGCACACCAATGTTCATAGCAGCATTATTCATAGTGACCATGACATGGAAGCAACCGAAGTATCCTACAATAAATAATTGGCTAAAGAAGCTGTAGCACATATATACAATGAAATATTACTCAGCCATAAGAAGGGATGAAATACTGCCATTTGGGACAACATGCATGGACCTTGGGATAATCATGCTAAGCAAAATAAACCAGACAGAAAAAGTTGAAAATCACATGATATCACTCATATGTGGGATATAAACCTAAAAGCAACAAATGAACAGGACAAACAAACAGAGACTTACTGACATGGACTATAGACTAGTGGTTACCAGAGGACTATAGAGTAGTGGTTACTAGTGGGGACAGGGAGTAGGGAGGGAAATAGATGGGGTAAAGGGGGTTCAAATATAGGGAGATGGAAGAGAGTGAAGTGGGTAAAGGGGATCAAATATATGGTAGCTGAAGGAAACTGGACTTTGAGTGGTAAACACACAGAAGAATATAGATGTCAAATGATAATGCACACCTTAAAATTATATAATTGTATTAACTAATGTTACCCCAATAAACTTAAAGAAAAAAACACATACAATCATATCAATAGATGCAGAGAAAGCATTTGACAAAATCCAGCATCCATTTATGATAAAAACTCTCAGCAAAGTGGGAATAGAGGGAACATATCTCAACATAATAAAGTCCATTTATGACAAACCTACAGCTAACATCATACTCAATGGGGAAAGGCTAAAAGCATTTTCCTTAAGATCAGGAATAAGACAAGGATGCCCACTTTCACCATTCCTCTTCAACATTGTATTGGAAGTCTTAGACACAGCAATAAGACAAGAAAGAGAAATAAAAGGCATCCGAATTGGAAAGAAAGTAGTAAAACTCTTCTTATTTGCTGATGACATAATACTATATATAGAGAACCCTAAAGATTCCACCAAAAAAACTGTTAGAACTGATCAATGAATTCAGTAAAGTAGCAGGTTACAAAATAAATATTCAGAAGTCAGTGGCATTTTTATACACCAATAATGAACTTTCAGAAAGAGAAATTAGGAAAACA
>NW_011889083.1:4428226-4429566 GCF_000151845.1 Pteropus vampyrus
AATAATGAACTTTCAGAAAGAGAAATTAGGAAAACAATCTCATTTACAATTGTGTTGAAAACTATAAATGACCTGGGAATCAAATTAACCAGAAGGTAGACCTGTTCTCAGAAAATTATAAGTTATTGAAAAAAGAAATTGAAGAAGATACAAGTAAATGGAAGCATATACCCTATTTATTGGTAGGAAGAATCAACATTGTTAAAATGGCCATACCACTCAAAGCAATCTATAGATTCAATGCAATCACTATCAAAATACCAATAGCATTTTTCAGAGAGCTAGAAAAAATAATCTTAAAATTTATATGGAGCCATAAAACCCCCTGAATAACCATGGCAATCTTGAAAAAGAAGAACAAAGTTGGAGGTATCACACTACCTGATATCAAACTATACTACAAATCTACAGTAATCAAAACAGCATGATACTGGCATAAAAACAGATACATCGATCAATGCAACAGAATAGAGAACCCAGAAATAAATCCACACCTACATGCTCACTTAATATATGACAAAGGAAGTAAGGATATACAATGAGATAAAGACGGTCTCTTCAGTAAATGGTGTTGGGAAAATTGGACAGATACATGCGAAAAAAAAAGAAGTTGGACCATGTTTTTATACCGTACACAAGAATAGACTCAAAATGGATTAAAGATTTAAATGTAAGACCCGAAACCATAAAACTTTTAGAAGAAAACATAGGCAGTAAACTCTCTGATATTACTAACAGAAATTTTTTTTCAAACATATCTACTCGGGCAAGGAAAACAAAAGAAAAAATAAACAAATGGGACTACATTAAACTGAAAAGTTTTTGTACAGCAAAGGAAACCATCAACAAAACAAAAAGACAACTGACTGTTTGGGAGAAGATATTCGCTAATGATACATCTGATAAAAGGTTAATATTCAATATTTACAAAGAACTTATACAACTCAACAATAAAAAAAAACAAACAATCCAATTAAAAAATGGGCAGAAGACCTGAACAGATACTTCTTCAAAAAGGAAATATAGATGGCTAACAGACAAATGAAATGATGCTCAAGGTCACTAATCATCAGAGAAATGCAAATTAAAACCACAATAAGATATCACCTCACACCTGTCTTCAATAAATGGTGCTGAGAAAACTGGAAAGCCATCTGAAAAGAATGAAACTAGACTGTTGTCTATCACCACACACCAAAATTAACTCAAAATGGATTAGGGACCTGAATATAAGACCTGAATCAATAAATTGCAAAGAAGAAAACATAGGAACAAAACTCAAGGACCTTGGGCTTAAAGAGGATTTTATATTTTGATATCAAAGTCAAGGGAAGTAAAAG
>NW_011889083.1:4429616-4430625 GCF_000151845.1 Pteropus vampyrus
TAAATTGCAAAGAAGAAAACATAGGAACAAAACTCAAGGACCTTGGGCTTAAAGAGGATTTTATATTTTGATATCAAAGTCAAGGGAAGTAAAAGCAAATATAAGTGAATGGGACTATATCAAACTAAGAAGCTTTTGCACAGCAATGGACACCATCAACAAGGTAAAGAGACAACCATCTGAATGGGAAAATATATTTGCAAGCAATGCCTCTGATAAGGGCCTAATATCCAAAATATATAAAGAGCTCATGCAATTCCATAACAGTAAGAAAAAAAAAAAAGATCCAATCAAAATGGGTAGAGAACCTGAACAGACACTTCTCCCAAGAAGACATACAAATGGCCAACAAACACATGAAAAGATGCTCATCATCGTTGGCTATTAGGGAAATGCAAATCAAAACCACAACAAGATACCATCTCACAGCTGTTAGAATAGCTGCTTTCAACAAGAAAAATAATAACAAATATTGGAGAGGATGAAGATAAAAAGGAACTCTCATACACTGTTGGTGGTACTGCAAATTGGTACAGCCACTATGGCAAACAATATGGAGGTTTCTCAAAAAACTAACAATTGATTTACTATATGATCCAGCAATACCCCTACTGTGTATTTATCCATAAGACTTGAAAACTTATATCCCAAAAGACATTTATATACTGATGTTTATAGCAGCATTATTCACAGTGGCCAGGACATGGAATCAGCTGAAGTATCCTATGAAAGATGATTGGCTAAAGAAGCTGTGGTACATTTACACAATGGAACATTACTCAGCCATAAGAAGAGATGAAATTCTGCTATTTGCGACAACATGACAACCTTGAGATAATCATGCTACACAAAATCATGTTAACAGAAAAAGTTGAAAATCACATAATATCACTTATATGTGGGATATAAACCTATAAGCAGCAAATGAACATGACAAACAAATAGAGACTCATGGACATGGACAATAGACTAGTGGTTAACAGAGGGAAGCAGGGAGGGGAGAGAGGGC
>NW_011889083.1:4430675-4437456 GCF_000151845.1 Pteropus vampyrus
TGTTAACAGAAAAAGTTGAAAATCACATAATATCACTTATATGTGGGATATAAACCTATAAGCAGCAAATGAACATGACAAACAAATAGAGACTCATGGACATGGACAATAGACTAGTGGTTAACAGAGGGAAGCAGGGAGGGGAGAGAGGGCGGTAGATTAGGTAAAAGGGGTCAAATATGTGGTAACATTAAAGAATTAAAAAATGAAAAAATAATGACTGTAAATTTTTTTAATCTGTTGAAGAAAATAGACACACACATCCACAAAATGCAGTCCCACACAAGATGAACCCAAACAGGCCCACACCAAGACACATCATAATCAAAATACCAAAGTTTAAAAAGAAAGACAGAATCCTAAAAGCAGCAAATGAAAGGAAGCTAGTTACCTCCAAGGGAGCTCCTACAAGACTGTCAGCTGATTTCTCAATAGAAATCAGCCAAGATTACTCTAACCAGCAAGGTTATATTATAAATCGAAAGAGATAAAGAGCTCTCTAGACAAGAAAAATCTAAAGGAATTCAACAGCATGAACAAATATTACAAGAAATGTCAAAGTGAGTTTTTAATGAAGAAGAAAATAAAGGAAAAAAGAAAACATAAATATAAATAATAAAATGACAATAATAACATACCTATCACTAATTACTATAAATGTAAATGAATTAAAGGCTCCAATCAAAAGACATAGGGTAGAAAATAAGACCCATACATATGTTCTCTACAAGAGACCCATTTCAGATTGAAAGACACACAAAAAATGAAAGTAAAAGGATGGAAAAAATATTTTATACATATGGAAACAAAATAAGCTGGGGTAGCAATACCTATATCAGACAAAATAGACTTTAAAACACAGGCAATAACAAGAGAAAAAGATGGACACTACATGATGATAAAGGGATCAATCCAACAAGAGGATATAAACTTTGTAAACATTTATGCATCCAATATAGAAGCACTTAAGTTCATAAAGGAATTATTGATGAACATAAATGGAGAGATCAATAGTAATACAGTCATTGTGGAAGATTTTAACACCCCACTGACATCAATGGCTCAGTCATTCAGACAGAAAATCAGCAGGGAAACAGCAGCCTTAAATGACACATTAGATTGGGTGGGCTTAATTGATATTTTTAGAGCATTTCACCCTGAAGCAAAATATACATTCTTTTCAAGTGTACATGGAACATTTTTCAAGACTGATCACATGTTAGAGCACAAAAGAAGTCTCAAAAAATTTAAGATGTTTGAAGTGATATCAAATTTTCTCCAACCATAATGATATGAAACTAGAAATCAATTATCAGAAAAATAATGAAGAAACACAGTAACACATGGAGGCTAGATAACATACTACTGACAATGAATAGGGTAATAACAAGATAGATTGAGGATAAAATCAAAAGGTACCTGAAGACCACTGAAAATAAAAACACAAATTTCCAGTGAAGATGGTAGGAGGGGCAGCTTTCTCTCAGACAGTGCTGGAAGAGCCCATTGTTTGCCGCCTCTCATGACCACATCAAAATTACAACTAAACTACAGAATAACCATCATTGAGAATCACCGCAAGTCTAGCTGAACAGATGTCCTACAACTAAGGACACACAGAATAAGCCACCTTGAGACGATAGGATGGGCAGAGATGTGTAATGGGCTGGTCCTAGACCCGTGTGTGGTTGTTAAAAATTGAGAGGGCTATCTTGACTGGAAATGTCCTCTTAGAGTAGTGAGGGGTCCCAGCCCCACACCAGGCTCTCCAGCCCAGAGTTTCACTGTCTGAAAGAGAAGTCCTCACAACTTCTGGCTGTGAAAATCAGTAGAGATTGTGGCTGTGTGAGATGGAGAGTGGCTGGAATTTCTATTAAAAAGCTCCTGCACAGACTTACTTGCTAAAGGACTCACTTGCCCTGAGCTCTAGCACTGGGGCAGTTGCTCAAAAGATGCCAAGAACATACAGTAAATAACTGGGTTGTCTGGCTTCAGGGCAAGGGCAGGATGGGCAGCTTTCTCTCAGACAGAGTGCTGTCAGAGCCCATTGTTTCTTTGTTGAGCCCTCCCCTCACCCAGAGGGCAGACACTGGCACTACCATATTAGAATCTCCAGCAATCTGGCTAACACTGGTTACCCTGCCCTGATGATACCCTGAGACTGTGCCCCACCCCACTTGTGGGCCCACCAAACCTGCTTCCAGAGGAAGGTTGCATATGCACCCAATTCTTACTAAAGCAAATCCTGTGTGTAGTGCCAGCCCCTCACATACTGATTCTCAAAACCAATCAGCTTAGAAGTCAATCCCTCCCACTGATGTGCAAACAGCCACCAAGGCTCAACTACATCAGGAGATCACAAAACCAATACAAGGAACATATCTGGAACATAGGTGTGCTATGGTGCCCAGTGGTGCAGTCTTTCTGGTCACCCAGCACAGGTGACCAGAAAGACTGCACCACTGGGCACCATAGCACACCTACTACATAAGGCCACTCTGCTAAGACCAGGAAACAGCAATCCTGCCTAACACATTGAAACAAACATAAAGTGGCAGCCAAAATGGAGAGACAAATATGTCCCAATGAAAGAACAGAACAAAGTTCCAGAAAAAGAACTAAAAAAAATGGAGCCAATTCTATCAGATGCAGAGTTCAAAACAGTGGTTATAAGGATGCTCAATAAACTTAGAAGAAGCATAGAAGAACATTAACAAAGAAATAGAAAACATAAAAATGGAGGTAGAAAATATATTTAAAAAACAGTCAGATGAAGAATACAATGACTGAAATGAAAAATATAATAGAGGGAACCAACCATAGATGAGATAAAACAGAGGAACGAATCAGCAATTTAGAAAATAAGGTAGCAGAAAAAAAAAAACAATCAGAACAGCAACAAGAAAAAAGAATCCAAAACAATGAGGGTAGTTTAAGGGGCCTCTAGGACAATATCAAAAATATCAACATTCACATCATAGAGGTACCAGAAGGAGAAGAGAGAGAGTGAGGAATTGAAAACCTATTTCAAGAAATAATGATGAAAAACTTCCCCAACTTGATGAAGGAAGTAGACATACAAGCCCAGAAAGCAGAGTCCCAAACAAGATAAATCCAAAGAAGCTCACAGCAAGACACATCATAATTCAGATGTCAAAGATTAAAGACAAAGAGAGAATCTTAAAAGTAACAAGAAAAATGCAGTTAGTTATCTATAAGGGAGATGCCATAAGACTGTCAGCTGATTTCTCAACAGAAACTTTGCAGGCCAGAAGGGATTGCATGACATATTCAAAGTTCCAAAAAGGACCTACAACCAAGATCACTCTACCCAGCAAAGCAATTATTTAGCATTGAAGGACAGGTAAAGAGCTTCCCAGACCAAAAAAAAAAAGATAAAAATAAAAAAGTGAATGAAGTTCACCACCACTAAATTAGTATTACAAGAAATGTTAAAGAGACTTCTTTAAGGAGAAAAAAAGAAAGATAAAATATATGAATAGCAAAATGGCTATTTTACTAGTAACTATCAACAATTGCCTCAAATGTAAATGGATCAAATACTCCAGTTAAAATACAGGATGGATAAATAGGTAAGAAAACAAGACCTTTACATACACTGCCTTTAAGTGACTACTTCAGATTGAAAGGCACACACAGACTAAAATTAAAGGGATGGAAAAAGATATTTCATAAAAATGGAAACAAACAAACAAAAGCTGGGTTAACAATACTAATATTACACAAAATAGACTTTAAACAAATGCTGTACTGAAGAGAAAAAGAAGAATCCAGTAATCTCATTTCTAGATATTTCTCCAAATAAATCTAAAACACTACGTTGAAGGGACATATGAATCCATATGTTCATTACAGCATTATTTACAATAGTCAAGATGTGGAGGCAACCTGGGTGTCTATCAAAAAATGAACAAAGAAAAGGTGATACATATATACAATGGAATATTACTCAGCCCCCCAAAATGAAATCTTGCCATCTGCAACAACATGGATGGGCCTAGAGCAGGGGTCCCCAACCCCCGGCCCGTGGACTGGTAGCAGTCCGTGGCCTGTTAGGAACCAAGCCGCACAGCAGGAGGTGAGCAGCGAGTGAGTGAGTGAAGCTTCATCTGTATTTGCAGCTGCTTTCCAGTACTAGCAACACTACTTCAGCTTCACCTCAGATTATCAGACATTAGATTCTCATAGGAGCAATGGTCCCTGCTGCCAAAAAGTTTGGGGACTGCTGGCCTAGAGGATATTGTGCTGAATAGAGTAATTCAGACAGAGAAAGACAAGTGCCATTTGATTTCTCTTACATGTGGAATCTAAGGAACAAAATAAATAAATAAAACAGAAACAAACACATAGATACAGAGAACCCTTTGATGTTTACCAGATGGGAGGGGGCTTCTGGAAGTGAGGGAAAATGAAAGGGATAAAGAAGTACAAATTGGTAGTTACAAAATAGTGATAAGGATGTAAAGATTAGCATAGGAATATATCAATAATGTTATAACTGTGCATGGTGTCGAATGGGTACAAATTTAATGGGGTGATCACTTTGCAAGTTATATTAATGTCTAGTCACCATGTTGTGCCCCTGAAACTAATATAATATTGTATACCATCTGTATTTGAAATATAAAAAAATATTTAAAAAAATAAAACACAACAACCCAAATTCTATGAAACACAGCAAAAGCAATCTTAAGAGGGAAATTCATAGCAATACAGATCTACTACGAGAGACAAGAACAACCTCAATCGACAATCTAACCTTACAAGTAAAAGAACTAGAAAAACAAAAACAAAAACAGAACAAACCCCAAAGTGAGTATAAAAAGGGAAATAACAAAAATCAGAGGGGAAATAAATAAAACATAGTCTTTTAAAAAGTTCAAATTGTCAATAAAACCAAGAGCTAGTTTGTGAAAAGATAAACAAAATTGATAGGCTTTTAACTGGACTCATCAGAACAAAAGAAAGAGGACCTAAATAAATAAAATCAGAAATGGAAAAGGAAAAGTGAACACTGGAACCACAGAAATACAAAGGATTATAAGAAAATGCTATGAGCAATTATGTGCCAATAAACTGGACAATCTAGAAGAAATGGATAAATTCCTAGAATCATACAATCTTCCAAGACAAAGTCCAGAAGAAACAGAAAATCTGAACAGACTGATAACTACTATAGAAATCGAATCAGTAATCAAAAACTTCAAACAAAAAATAATCTTGCACCAGTGGCTTCATAGGTGAATTTTGCCAAACATTCAAAGATTAACACTTTTTTTTTCTCAAACTATTCCAAAAAATTCAAGAGGAGAAAAGTCTCCCAAGTTCATTTTATGAGACCAGCATTATTCTGATTCAAAACCAGACAAGGACAATACACACACACAAATATATATATATATCCCAATATCCCTGATGAACATAGATGCAAAAATCATCAACAAAATATTAGCAAACTGAATTCAACCATATATTAAAAATATGTATGATCAAGTGGGATTTATTCCTATTGTATGTTTGCTTCAATATTCATAAATCAAAGTGATACACCACATAAACAAAATGAAGGATAAAATTCATGTTATCATATCAATAGATGCAGAAAAAGCATTTGACAAAATCCAGCATTGATTTATAATCAAAACTCTCAGCAAAGTGTGAATAGAAGAAACATACCTCAACGTAATAAAGGCCATATATAACAAGCCTATAGCTAACATTACATCCAGTGGGAATAAGCTAAAAACATTTTCCTTAAGATAAGGAATAAGACAAGAATGTCCACTTTTAACACTTTTTCAACAAGTGTTTTTTAACACTTTTTCAATATAGCATTGGCACTTCTAGCCACAGTGATCAGATATGAAAATAATAAATAAGGTACATCCAAATTGAAAGGAAGAAGTAAAACTCATTATTTGCAGATGACATGATATTATATAGAGAACCTCAAAGACACCAAAAAACTACCGGGACTGATAAATGAATTCAATAAAGTAGCAGGATACAAAATAAATACCTAGAAATCAGTTGCATTTTTATACACCAATAATAAACTATCAGAAATAGAAATTAAGAAAACAATCCCACTTACAATTGCATTTTAAAAAATACCTAGGAATAAATTTAACCAAGGAGATGAAAACCTGTACTTGAAAAATTATATAACATTGAAAAAATCA
Organism: Pteropus vampyrus; assembly: GCF_000151845.1. Classification (NCBI taxonomy): domain Eukaryota; kingdom Metazoa; phylum Chordata; class Mammalia; order Chiroptera; family Pteropodidae; genus Pteropus; species Pteropus vampyrus. The sequence continues at coordinate 4,436,879 of NW_011889083.1, forward strand.
AAGACAAGAGAAATAAATAGAAGCACATACCATGCACATGAGAACCTTAGGGGAAGGTTTTTCTCAATAGACCTGCATGAGGAGCTCTTCACTGATCATTCTGATTCAGTAGATCTGAGATGGTGCTTATTCATGTTCAAGTTTGAGGACAACTGTTTGAAAAAAGCAAAATGTTTAAGGTAAGTTTAGGGGCTAGATTAGGCAGAGTTCTAAGCAACAACAAATTCCACAATTAGGCTAAGGGTAATATAATATTCACATACACATTTTCCAAGAACATGAGTCAATTAGTTCAGCCCTCTTGGCACACAGGAGGACACTTTTTGGGAGTGTCATCTTGGAATATGGAAGGCAAAGATTCACACACCCTTCAACAAGTATCTTGGCAATTTAAGTAATCTCAACATGCATTAAAAATGCCAGCAGCAAGTACTCCCTTTCTCGAGGAATAATAACAGAGAAGGATGACCAGCTGCTCTTCCTCTTCCAGAGGAAGTGGGCTTAAGTGGCAATACAGGAGATGCAGGTCAGTGTAAGGAGATCTTTTCTAATGGGAAAGCTGTGACAAGCAGACAACA
>NW_011889083.1:4439111-4441830 GCF_000151845.1 Pteropus vampyrus
CACTTGAGAAGAATGTGTATTTTGCTGCTGTTGGATAGAGCATTCTATAAATATCAATTAGATCCACTTGGCTGTGGTGTTACTTTGTGATTTTTTCTTGCAAATTTTATTTTTATTTTCTTATTAATTACTAAGAAGGGAGTGTTGAAGTCTCCAACTATAATTTCTTCTTTTATTTTATTACTTCCCCCACCCCCATAATTTGAAGCTTCATTGCTAGATGTACAAACATTTAGGTTATGTTTACTTGGGCTTTTATCATTATACAATGTCTCTGTTTATCCAGGGTAATTTTCCTTTCCCTGAAATCTACTTTATGTGATATTTATATAGCCACACAAGCTTTCTTTCCATTATTTTTACATGAGGTATTTTTTTCCCAACCTTTACCTTTATCCTACTCATATCATCATTGTAAAGTGGGTTCCTTTTAGATAGCATATAGTTAGATCTTCTTTTATTCATAATCATCATCTCCATCTTTTAGTGTGTTTAGATCATTTATATTTCACGTAATTATTTTTATATTTGAATTTTGAGAGTTTTTTTATTATTCTGTTTGTTTCCTCTGTTTTTCATTCCCTTTTTCTTCTTTTATGCTTTCTTCTGAATTATTTTAATTTTTTCAGCATTGTATTTTAATTTTGGCTATAAGTATGTATATGTACATACATATATAAATACATATATAGAGAGAGTAGTTGCTCTAGGGATTACAATTACAAATTTAACTTTTCACAGTTTATATAGGATTGATAGTTTACCATTTCAACTGGAATGTTGAAATATTCCCACCACATAGGTCTCTTTATTCTCCCCCATCTTTTGTTGTAGTTGTCATTTATTACACACACATAACAATTTTAGATTGTTATACACGATGCTATTACATTTTCTCTCAACGGGGTATATGTTTCATATAACATAAAAGGAGAATAGCTTGTAGTATGCTATTTAAAATTAGATATAGTCATGAATGGATCTCAGATGGATCTAGGAATTTATAAACAACATTATGGGATTGATCTCTTCTCCCTCCCCTCTGCAATCTCTCTGATCTTTTCATGATCCAAGTCCCCCTCCACCTTTCCTAGTACTTTAGCCAGAGCTTTATTTTCTCTTTTCTGTTTCACAGTTCCATAATTATATTTGAATTAGGACCAGGAAGTTTGAGAATAGAGAAAAAGCCCACAATAGGAATTACTCCATACTCTTGCGACTATAGTTATTTTAGTCAGAGTGAATCCTCCTCCCTTAGAGTGGTTCCATTAGAGCAGCTGCTACCAACATCTTTGCCTCTATTATGCCATCATGTATTGTCTAAGGGCTGGGATGGAAAAGAAATAAAATAAAGGAGGGAGTTTCCTCATTCTTTATGACACTTAGGAACCTCATTTCCTGCTCTTGGACATATAAGAGAAGAATTGTATTGGAGCCTTTTTCATTTCCACCTGATGTATACTTCTGAGTTTTAGCTCTTTTTGAGCTCAGGCAAGATGATCCTGGAGGGGAAAAAATGAGAAACTCACTGCCAGTGTTATATTATGTTAATTTGTAGTCTCTTTCTTAATATGCCTGTTACAATTTACTTTTAAGAATCCTCAGATAGTTGCTTCATGCATTCTGTCCAGAGTTTATAGTTGTATCCAGTGGGAGAGTGTGTTTACTTCATCCAGCCTGGAACCAGACCCTCATGGACAGGGTAATTTTTTATAGTTAAACTTGTTTGTTACATAAGAAAATATCCCAAATTATTGGATCTGACCAGTCAGATATGTTTTAATTTTTTTGTAGTCTTATTATTATGAAAATTATGTTGTTTAAATGTTTTATTCTCATAGTATAGCCTGATATGTCTTTTTAGTCTCTTTTGAGAAAATTTTCTTTAATGCAAATATAAAGATATTATGCTTGATGTTTGACCTAGTCTGGTTAAGTTGAATCAAAAGTCTTTGGTGAATTTCATTAATTGAAGTTGCAGCATTTTTTTTTTTTGGATACACTTACCATACTGATAGGTTCAGCATCAAGACTTCTGAATTCACAACTGCCTCAGGACATAAAGAAATTATAAAAAATGTAATTCAACTAGATGAGCATAATTGTATCACCATATTCAAAGAGAGTTACCATCCTCAAATAAAGTGACAATTCAATTATTTACATAGAGCCAGATCGAAAAGTGGACAAGGGGAGGAGGCTCAATTCTCCACAGAAACCAACAATAAGATGTGACAAATATGAGGTCACATATTCTGAGGCTGGAACTCATAGTCTATGTTACAAAGAACTGATAGAGACTAATCAAACCTGCAGTTTGTCTTCCGTTAGTGTAAAATAGAAGAGTATATCCTCCATCAGATTAATATTCTCAAAGGGTCCCTCACTTATGTCACTAATCCATATGTTGCAGAATCTTTTCTGTTACATGTAATGAATGTCCTATTTTACATCCAAGATTTTGCATTCTTTCCCACATTCCTACCAACCAAATATCAATATAATTTTTCCATTTACTTAGCCCAAGAATTAAATTTTAACTATATTTATAAGCAAGATCTCATATCTTTTAAAGCCAAAGATGTTTGATTGCTTGGATTTTCTTGATTTTGTTTACATATGCTAAACTAATGACAGCATAAGATATGTATAATATAGAACAAGTATAGTAGGAAGAATAATGGTCCTCCAAAGATGTCCACGGCCCAATCTTTGAAAC
>NW_011889083.1:4442240-4444793 GCF_000151845.1 Pteropus vampyrus
TTATTAAGTTGAACTATATGCACCACAATAAATTTGCCTGCACCAAAGTCTTATTAGGAATCTGAGTCAAAGAAAGGAAAAGAGATAGAGATAGATGTTAGGGATAGAGATATAACCTTTCTCTCTTTAGTGATATTTTAAAGCAAAGAAAGACTTTCAGAGAAGAATAGCAAAACCAGCACAGACATATAATATCTTCAGCTCTCAGATTTTTATTTAAATGATGAGTAAAAGTAAAAATAAATATAAACTTTCATTAGCATTGGTAATGGCATCTACTTACTAGAAATGCTAGGTGATACAGTTAGCAGGAAGGAACATAAATTAGACTCCTAAGAAGGAGCAGCTACCTTGGATATAATCAGAGAAGATCCTAATAAAACCCTTATAAGGTCTCCTAATTCAGCAAAATGAGAGCTAGAGTGAGAAAAGACCATGGAGTATTTGGAGCACTCTGACATCTGGAAGTCATGGATGCACTGAAGGCTGTAATGGTTGGGGTGGTTGGAAAGGGCATGAAAGAAGATTGAGCAAAGGACGTGGTTTCCTGCCATTGCTTATTTCCAGAGTTGGGGCTATGCTAAAGGGAAAGCTGATTACCAGCAGAGCTTGTGTCCATCCTGACGGTTTTTCAAATGTAGTGAAGAAATATCAGAAATAAAGTGCTCTGGGATTGTCAAGTGACTGCCTACCCACTTCCCTATGTTTGCTGGATCTCTACAGCTAAACTAATACAGAAGTACAGTAAAAGTATTTTTTTTTCAGTCTGGATTCAAAATTTTCAGGAAGGTGCTTATCCCATTTTTGAGATAACTATAACTCATGTTTAACTATAAAACAATATGTAAAGATGAACAAAAAGAGAAAAATTATCAACTCTACTTAAAAATATTGCATGTCAATGAATGAAAAGTTCTCTAGGAAACCAGAGCAACTTGCTGCTAGGAACAGGAGAAAAATTTAGAGAGTTTCTAACATTCAATTCTAAATGATTGAAGAGGACATTTTATCTTTGAAACTAATTTGAGTAGTCATGAATGAGCTCAGAGGAGTTTTCATAAAGAATAAAAATATATATTGGCTGGTTGAGAGATTATAAAAAACAAGCGCAGTATAACATATTAACTTTGTAAAAATCACATTGGAAAAATTGTACACAGATATGACAAATTTAAAAATTACATGGAAAAGATGACAAGAGGAAAATAATTTTAAAAAGTAAACTTTTCCTAGTAATTACCTATACTGCTGTTAGATAATATATGTGAACAGTGTCTTAACTACTATTGAGCACCTCTGTTCCATAGAATGATACAACTCATTCTGAAATAAAAGAAACAGAAGCAATGAATGTACTCCAACTTCAGACAACACTCTGGCAGTGGTGAAGGTCTGGATGTTACAGATTACTGTCTTTGGCCTGCTCTTGATTAAGGTGTGAGAAAGTTTTTCACTATAGATCGCACACTCAATTTAATATTAATAAATTTATTGGGGAAAGCAAATTTGTTTACAACTCTACTTTCCAATTAATGCTTGATTTGCATCCATAGGCTGGCTACGAATCAACATTTTGCAAAAATCAATGACAGGATTCTGTGAAAATCAATTGGCTTTATAGGACTTTCAATAAGAAGTACGGTAAATTTTATTTTTTAAAATTATGTGTTACAATATTTATAAGCCTAAGTGCATAAATATATGCATAGATTTTTCCAAAGCCTGTTATTAGACATTTACCAGAACATCACTGTTTGTAGATAATTATTTCTTAAAAATTAATTAGAATTAATTTTAAAAATTATTTAATATATAAAATAAATACAAATATATTTATGGAAATATTTTTATTTGATAAAACTGAGAGCAATATTTGAATTGTTAATTGAAAACAACTTATTAAAGTGGGGGATCATTAAAAACTATGCATATATACCTGAAAATTTTGTTTTCAACTTAAAACAAATATATATGATAATTAGCCAGTTTGGGAGGAGGTATAAAGCTAAGGTCATTTCTTTGAGTGTGTGTGTGTGCACTCATGAAAATTTCTTTTTGTCTTTCTTGCATTAATCACATCCATTAATGCCAAGACCCTGAGGACTTTTATGACCCAATGTACATTATTTGCCCAAGATCACTCAAGTAGATAAGTGAGAGAGCTGAGATTTGGCCCCAGGCAGTCTGGGCACATAACCTGTATTATTCAGCAGTGCATTGCCCTGACTCTCCCATTTAGATGCTAAAGAGCAGTCAACATGTCATGAGTGCTAATTGTATAGGAAACATCAGCCTAACAGAGGCACAGGAGAAAAGGGTCCTGGGAATATTTATTACAAGAGTTAACTATAGCTTTATTTTGTAATAGCAATAACTATTTTAAAAGTGTTATGAAAATCTCAATTCAAAACCACAATGTGATACCACTTCCTACACACTAGGATGGCTAAAATCAAAATGTCAGTTAATAACAAGTGTTGGCAAGGGTAGAGAAATTGGAATCCTCATACACTACTGATGGGAATGCAAAATGGTGCAGCTGTTGTAGAAGAC
>NW_011889083.1:4445983-4455524 GCF_000151845.1 Pteropus vampyrus
TTTTGTAATAGCAATAACTATTTTAAAAGTGTTATGAAAATCTCAATTCAAAACCACAATGTGATACCACTTCCTACACACTAGGATGGCTAAAATCAAAATGTCAGTTAATAACAAGTGTTGGCAAGGGTAGAGAAATTGGAATCCTCATACACTACTGATGGGAATGCAAAATGGTGCAGCTGTTGTAGAAGACAGAGTGGTAGTTACTCAAATGGTAAAATATAAAGTAACCATGTGATCCAGTAATTCCACTCCTAGGTATCTAAGTAAAATGAAAACATATATCAACACGAAAACTTACATTCAAATGTTTACAGAGGCATTATACATAATGGTCAAAAAGTAAAATCAATTCACATGTCCAATAACTATTTTTTAAAATCCTGAAAAAAATATTAAAATACATGTTAATAAGTATAACACTATTCTATGTGAAGAAAGTGTTACAACTTTGATAAGGGACATAAAAGAAGACTTGAATAAAAGGTAAATGTATACTCATTTAAGCAGAATTTTGTGCCATACAGATGCATAATATGTTGAAGAACTCAATATTATAAACAGATAAACTCTTCCTAAGTTATTTTAAAATTTTAAGTAAATTATTTAACTAATTTCAGTAAAAATTGCATCTTTCTTTTTTTGTACTCATTAATAAGATTCTAAAGTTGACATTAAATTTTAAACTGGTAAGATTGTCTTGAGATTAAAAAAATAATGAAGAGATTTACTCTACCATATATAAGGTATTATCAAGTTTCAGGACTTGTACTAATATAAAGAAGCAGACATTTTAATTGAATATTAGAGCCAGAAACATAATTTAATATATAATTAAATTTATATGCAAAATAATTAGGGAGAGAAACAATTACTGAATAAATTATAACAAGACAACTGGTAAAAAATAAAATTCAATTTCTATCTCACATTTTACATTGAAATAAATGACAGATAGTTTAGAAGATTTAACTTTCCTGGTTTTTGGTTTTAAGATGGAAGGAGTAGGTAAATGTTATGCTTGCCTCCTCCCATGACCATATCAAAAATACAACTAAACTACAGAACAACCATCCTTGAGAACTTCCTGAAGACTATTTGAACAGAAGTCTTATAACTAAGGATGTACAAAAGAAGCCATATTGAGACTAGTAGACGGAACAGAGACAAGTAATGGACAGGGCCCACACCCACTGAGAAGCAGTTAAGAAATGGGTGGGTTATCTAGGCTGTAAAAATTTTCTCCCCTTTCTCCCCATGAGGGACAAGAGGTAACAGTCCTACACTGGGCTCCTCAGCTAAGGGTTCCAGTACCTGTAAGTCCTCATAAACTTCTGGCTGTGAAAACCAGTGGGGATTATGGCTGAGTGAGACAATGGCTGCAGAGTCCTAGGTGTTCCTCTTCAAGGACCTGCATATGGATTTACTTACTGATGGACTTACTTACTCTGAGCTCCAGAGCTGGGACAGCCCTGAAAAAGTGCCAGAGACATTGAGGAGGAACTAAATTGTCTGGCTTCAGGGTGAGGGCTAGAGAAGCTTTCTCCCACACAAAAGTGCTGAAAGACTTCATTTTTTGTTGTTGTTGTAGTTGTTGAACTCTCTCCCCACTCAGCCTACTGGCACAAGTGGATGTCAAGTCTGAGTCTTCATCAACCTGACTAATCCAATTTGCCACACCCTGGTGAGTTCCTGAGAACCATCCAAATTGTGAGCCCACCCAAGTCGATTTCAGTATCTTTTCCATATAAGCGACCTGTTTCTGTTTGTGCTGCGAACATTCCTAAAATCTCTCAAAGTTTCACCAATCCCAAACAAGCAGTGTTTGGCTTCAGCGTGTCCTATATAACTTGCCAAGTAGCCCCAACTGTGGCATTAGTGGCAGTTGGCCTTGCTTCACAGCTTAGCCTCTCCCAGGTACTTCTAAGCCCAGCACAAGTAGAACCATCTGCAGATCAGTATATAGCACATGCCAGGTGGCCCCAGCTTGGGCACAGGCAACAGCTGACCTTGACCTCCTCAGATCTCCTCCTAAGAGTTCCCAGAACCAACAGATCTGGTGACTTGACTCAAACCACACCAAGAATCACCCAACCATCTCCACAAATGATACAGCCAAAGTGTGGACTTAATAGGCACCAGAGCCCTGCTAAAGAGAATTCTGCTCCATGAGGTCAACTTCTGCACAACAGCTATTCTACTGTAGTCACAGCCATTTCTCATTGCCAATCAGCCTGAGAGTCAATCCCTCCCACAGATGTGCCAACAGCAATTAAGTCTCAATGATAACAAAAGGCCATACACAACCCCCACAAAAGACACATCTAGAGAAGCCAGCTCAGGTGACCAGGGAGAATTTACTATGGGACCCCATAGGACACCTACTACATAAGGCCACTCTACCAAGATTGGGAGATGTAACAGTTCTAACTAATACATAGAAATAAAAAAAGGAGGCAGCTAAAATGAAAAGACAAAAAAAAAATGTCACAAATGAAAGAATATAATAAAACTCCAGAAAAGAACTAAACAAAATGGAGAAAAGCAATCTACCAGGTGCATATTTCAAAACACTGGTTATAAGGATGCTCAAAAAACCTGAAGAAAGAGTAAATAAACTTAGTGAGAACTTTAACAAAGAGATAGAAAACATAGAAATGGAGATAGAAAACAAACAAACAAAAACAGTAATACATTAGAGAGAATCAACAGTAAATTAGATGAAACAGAGGATAAACTAAGGAAATTGGAAGACAAGATAGCAGAAAACACACAATCCTAAGAGCAAAAAGAAAAAAGAATTTTAGAATATGAAGATAGTCTAAGGAGTCTCTGGAATAGCATTGAGTGTAATAACATTCACATCAAAGAGGTACCAGAAGGAGAAGAGAGAGAGCAAGGGATTGAAAACCTATTTCAAGAAATAATGACTGATAACTTCCTTAACTTGGCAATGGAAATAGATAAACAAGTCAAAGAAGCACAGAGTCCCAAACAAGATGACCCCAAAGAAGCCCACACCAAGATCCATTATAATTAAAATGCCAAAGTTTAAATAAAAAAAAGAGAATCTTAAAAAGCATCAAGAAAAAAGCAGCTAGTAACCTACAAGGAAGTTCCCATAAGACTGTTAGTTGATTTCTCAACAGAAACTTTGCATGCCAGAAGAGGTTAGCATTATGTATTCAAAGTGAGGAAAAGTAAGAACCTATACCCAAGATTACTCTACCCAGGAAGGTTATTATTTGGAATTGAAGAAGAGATAAAGAGCTTCCTAAATAAGAAGATAAAAGAGTTAATTACTATTAAATTAGTATTACAAGAAATGTTAAAAGGACTTTTTTAAAAAAAAAGAAAAAATGATAAAATATGAATAACAAAATGGCAATAACTACACACCTATCAATTATTATTTTAAATTTAAATAGATTATATGCCTTCAATTCAAAGACATTGGTGGCTGAATGAATAAGAATATAAGACCCATACATATGCTGCCCACAAAAGACCCATTTCAGATCTAAAGACACACACAGACTGAAAGTAAAGTGATAGAAAAAGATAATTTATGGAAATGGAAACAAACAAACAAAAAAGCTGGGATAACAATACTTATATCAGACAAACTAGAGTTTAAAACAAAGGATGTAAGAAGACATAAGTTAAAATTCACACTAATAATTTCAAAGTAGTTTGAAAAAACTGAAAAGAATGACAATCATTCTTATCAAGAGTGAAGTAAAATAATATTCTGTAGTAAAATAATATCAAAACCTTCGTTTGTTCTAAATTTTTACAACTATTTCAGAGAGAAATTATTCTAAAAGAATAATTATTAGTGTAAAGTAATAATTAGTAACATAAAGATATTCATGGTTGTATTATTTGTTCTTACCAAAAATAACTAAAAAATTCAGAACACACTTAATAGCTCCACGTAAGATACATATCCAACAAATTATGATAAATCCAAGTCTGAAAATTATCTAACCACTAGCAATCATGGTTTCACAGAATGAAATCACATGAGAAAAAGCTCATATGTCAAGTCAAAAACTTTACAGTTGTCTTTTACAATTTCAGTTATTTTCTTTTGGACACACACACACACACACACACACGCACACGCACACACAAGCACCAAACCATATTTATAAAAACACACATGAATTGGAAAAACTATGCAAAAAATCGATAATCGTTTAGTGATATCACCAATAATGTTATTTTCTCATGTAAGTTTTAACTTTTTTCCAAATTTTTACAATGAACCTATTATTTTATAAATAGAAACAATAAAAATACAGAAAGTTTTAAATTGAAGTAATTGCACATTATTTTACAATTAAATAATAAATATTCAATCAATAAATATTTATTTGCATTTGCTATGTGCCTTACATTCTTCTAGAGGCTGGAGGTACAACAGGGCACAAATTTTCTACTCTTTAAAACAGGTCACACAAAATATTTCCCTTAGACTCTGCTGCCAAAAAGTATGTTTTAGGGTTCAAAGCTACTAGCACTGAGTGAGGAATCTTATTTTAACTCAACTAACTCAGGCAGAGTTTGCTACCTTGTGTGAACATTGATTAACTATGGACCACTCGCAAGTAAGCCACAAATTTATGCCTGAGTGATTAGGCACCTGATGCCATAACAGAAGGTGTAGGTAGTTTAAGTTCAGACTCATTCTCTTTTCTAAAACTCAGAGATTGTAGTTCTGTTTTCCAATGCTTGGTATTTTAAGTTTTTGTATCTTTATAGAAGATTCATAGCACGTCTGCTGCATGGTTTGCACATGCCTATTTACAGCCAGGGGGTTTGGGAGTGGGCCACATTTCTATCAACTGTTTCATTTAAATAAATTCAGTTATATCTACATTCTTTTATCCACATTAAATTCTAAATTTCTGGAGGATAGGGACCCTGAAGGCAACTCTGAAATTTGTACAGACACTAACTTAAACACATTAATTCTTTATAAAGACTCTAATGCTTCAGGATGATTAACACTGGGTTACTCAGTCCTTAATACAGAACTGTGCACATTATCTGATTAATGACTTACCTTGGGTGGTGTATAAATATGCTCTTACAAACTTGTCCATACATGTTTTGTTAGCCATGATGAAAATCATGTTTCCAAACTATTTACACAAAATAAAGTTGATGCTGCCAAAACAAAACAAAACAAAACAACAACAACAACAACAACAAAAAGAGTGCTTTATTCTTAGTTGAAAGAATGTATATTCTTGTATAGGAGCCTATGTTACTAGAGAGGCACAGCATAATTATAATGTGTGTTTCTCTATTTTGTGCTGCCACATTCATAGAAGGAAAACATAGTCAGGGCTAGATTATTTTTACATCAACATATAAATTGAATCTGTGAAGAAATGGCTCTATCTTTTTTTCCTCTGGAGAAATAAATATGGCTATTCTAGCATGTTCACCATTTGGCCTAATTAGGACAAATGCTCTAAGAAAGTTCCTCAAATTTACATAAAGCTCAGAAGACAATCATCATTTGACTTCCTAAAATGAGTATTTTAACCTTTTAAAATCATCAAAATAATCTGTAGAACTTTTAAAAACTTTGTCCTGGGGCTCATTTTCAGTGATTATAATTTTATAATTTTTGTACATTTGGCTAGAACCAAGAATTGTTATTTAAAAAAAAAGAAAGACAAAAAACTTATACAGGGGATTCTGATATGTTCTAAATAAAGGTAGATAACTACTAACTTGAGATATATTAATAACTCTTTAATGCTTTTTAAAATTATGTCAGAAAATTAATTGTTCATATAATACAGTTTTTCCATATAATTTAGATATATCAACTCAACAATATTTATCAAGTATATGTTATGTACAAGCCACCTCTCTCTATTGTGGAATTCAAAGATATGCTAAAAACAAAACAAAACAAAAACCTATTGCAGTTATCTTAATAATTAAATTCCAAGGTGGAATCTGATAGGATCTACAAGAGATGGAAAAGATGCTATGAGGATTTGAAGAAAGGAAAGATCTTATCACTCTCATCAAATCATGAAAATCTTTATTAAAGATGTATTTGAGATAGATTTTGAGGGATGAATGGGAATTTCAAGTTGAGTCACAGGGCAGGGTAGTGGCAGACACTGCAGGAGGAAGGAATGGATAACTATATAGCAAATCGGCTGGAGCTTAAGTAGAACAAACAAAGTGGGAAAGTTCTTTTGGGAAATTAATTCCATAGGCAAGAACTCAGTCCAAGGAAATGAAAGAAATTCCCTTAACACCACAGAACTTAATAAAAACTCATTTTAAAGAAAGATCTAAGAAAAAGAATAATAAAACAATAGAATGAATTGAGGAAAAAAAGATTGCAAAGTTAAAGAAATAAATGAGAAACAAAACAATATTAAAAACAATACATTAGACACTATAATAAACAGTACACCAGGCCTTAAATTTAATTATTGAAATAAAGTATTGAAATATAAGGTTTAGTGCAGAGGGCAAAAAAAAACCCAAAAAACATTTAGATAGTTACACCATACTTCATTAAATCAAAGGTGTCACCAACTTTGAGACATATCATTATTTTATGTACCATTCAAAAAGGAGAAAAGCACTGCCAATTACACTATGACATAATGCTATCTTATTTTCTAGCATTTTTATATTTACTGAAGGAGCTCATTTAATTTTAGGCATAGATTGTTTTATATTATGTATTGTTCTGGTGTATACAAAAAGGACACATTATCAAAATATATAACAAGTAAATTAGTCAAGACATTCCCAGTTCCTCATATTATGTCCAATTGCTCTGAATTACTTTTCAACTCAGTGCTGTTGATATCTGTGGTTTTTTTTCTCCCACTTAATATCTCAGCAACACAACATAACATCATCATTTAGTTGTGAGTGCTATTGCTTGGTAAGGAAATATGGCATTTTAGTCATTCTGCCATTGATGAATATTTGTTTCAAAGATAATCCAAATATTAACAACAGATGAACTGAATAAAAAAAATTAAAGGATAAATTTTTGAGGATATATTGAAATTGTAAGGAAAAAATATCCACGAAGTAAAGTACACTTTGTTCCAGACAAAAAATATAAGGAATTTGGATTTGGGAAAAATACAGTTCGAAAATAGACTATATATATATTATTTAAGAATGTAAACTGAGAGAAAAAAATGGCATAGATGATAGAGGCTCTGTTCATCCCTCTGGAGACCAAATCAAAGTTGTGATGGAAACAAGGAGCAGCAGCAAGGAAAAATCGCCTGGGATGAACAAGCCACACAACTAGAGAGAAATCCAAGAAATCACCCTGCAACGGCAGAAGGTAGGATGGGTCAAGGACACAGGGCTACCCGGTCTCAAGTGGCTGAGTGAGACGGAGGCTGTGATAGTGGCAGCGGCAGCAGCAGTGCAGCAGTGGCAGAAGCCTCTTAAAGGGGCTGTGTCCACGAGCAGATTTTCACGGTGATGGACCTGCTCGCTCTCAGCACCAGTGCTGATTTGGCTGTGCGCAGAGGGCACCAGGGACTTACAGAGAGATATTATCAGAGTGAGAGCTTAGGCGAGACTTGCTCTGTACAGAAGTACCGGCAGTATCCATTGTTTCCTGTTGAGCCCTTCCCACACCCAGTGCACGGACACAGTGCTGTTATAGCTGTGATGTCATCACTCTGGATAACAGAGGTTGCTCCACCCAGAGGATTACCTGAAACTCCACCTCCCCCAACTCGAAGCCCCACCCAAGCCACATCCAGGTGTATCCTCACCAAGTCAGGAACTCCTTGCTGAGCAGCATCTAGACTCACACTGGAGGCAGCTGGCCTCAGTTTCTAGTGTGGCCTTTTCATGCAACTATAAGCACAGCATCTATGGATTGCTTGCTGAATCTTAACAGATGGCTCCAGAGGAGTAGAGGCTTGGGCTAAATTTGGCCTGCAGCTGAACCCCTCTCAGGACTGTGTCATTGGACACCTACTTCACAAATTCACACTATTAAGACTGGGAGACGTAGGGGCTTTGATTAGGACATAGAAACAGACACAGAAAGGCAGCCAAAATGGAAGGACAAAGAAGCAGAAGCCATACGAGAGAACCCAACAGTGATCCAGAAATAATGAAGTCAAGCAATCTAACAGTGATCCAGAAATAATGAAGTCAAGCAAGCTAACAGATGCAGAGTTCGAAACACTGGTTATAAAGATGCTCAATGAACTTTTGGGAAGTATAGAGAACTTCAACAAAGAGATAAAAAACATAAAAATGGAAATGGTAATTATAAAAGTGAACCAGTCTGAAATGAAGAACACATTATCTGAGATGAGAAGTATATTAAGAAGAATAAATAAAAGGATAAACAAAGTGAATAAAGAAGAGGATCAAATGCCTTATCTAGAGGACTGGAAAACCAAGGACATGCAATCAGAACAGCAAGAGATAAGATGCCAAGACTTTAAAAATAATTTAAGAAGAATATGGGACACTATTAAGGGTCCAAATATCTGTCTGTTCAGTGTAATTGAAGAAAATCAAGATGTTGAACAGCTGTTTGAAGAAATAATGATGGAAAACTTCCCTAACCTGGTGAAGAAAATGGACATAAAACCCCAGGAAGCTCAGAGAATTCCAAAAATCAGAGATCCAAAGATGCCCATACCAAGACACATCATAATTAAATGCCGAAGGTTAAATACAAAGAAAGAATATTAAAAGCAGCAAGGGAAAAACAGATAGTTACTTATACGGGAACACCCATAAGACTGGCAGCTGATTTCTCAAAAGAAACTATGCAGGACAGAAGGGCTTGGCGAAAAATATTCGACAGGATGAAGACCCAAGATATACAATCAAGAATAAATTATCCATTTAGAGTTGAAGGACAGATAAAGAGCTCCCCAGACAAAAATAAGCTAAATGAATGTATCACCACCAAGCCAGTATTACAGGAAACTACAGGAAATGTTGGAGGAACTTGTTTAAGAAGAAAAAACATGTATCAAAAACAGGAATAAAGAATGGTAACAACTACATTTCTATCAATAAGTACCTTAAATGGAAAAGAATTAAGTGCTCCAACCAAAAGATAGAGTGGCTGAAAGGATAAGAAAACAAGACCCTTACATATGAAAGGGAAGAGAATGGAAAAAGATATTGCCTTGATGGCCCTAGAAGGTATTTAAGACAGACAGAGAAAGATAAACACTATATGATTTCACTTATATGTGGAATCTAAGGAATAAAAAGAACAAACTAATCAAAAACAGACTCATGAATATAGTGAACAATTTGGTGACAGACAGAAGGGAGGGGTGTTTGGGGGGCTGAGAGAATGGGGTGAAGGGTTAAAGAAGTACAAATTAGTAGCTGATGGATGGTCATGGGGATGGAGAGCACAGCATAGGGAATGCAGTTAGCATATTTAATACATTGGCTAAGTGGAGGATCAGGGGAGAGAGGGAGCAATTGGGGAGATCTTTTATACGAACTATGTAGATGTCTACCCAATGTACTG
>NW_011889083.1:4455574-4458190 GCF_000151845.1 Pteropus vampyrus
TTGGGGGGCTGAGAGAATGGGGTGAAGGGTTAAAGAAGTACAAATTAGTAGCTGATGGATGGTCATGGGGATGGAGAGCACAGCATAGGGAATGCAGTTAGCATATTTAATACATTGGCTAAGTGGAGGATCAGGGGAGAGAGGGAGCAATTGGGGAGATCTTTTATACGAACTATGTAGATGTCTACCCAATGTACTGCATACTTGAAACTAATTAAAATAAATAAATTTATAAAAAGAAAAAAGAAAAAAAGAACCTAAGCTGACAATCAGACTTCTAGAGTTCAGATCAGAGTTCTTCCAGTTACCATCTGTGTCTTTCAGGCAATCCTTGCTACCTCTCTGGGGGTTAGAATATCCATATCTCATACATTTGTCATGAGGATTAAGCAACTGTCAATAAGTGTGTCCAATAACTGTTAGGTACCCATATCATAAAAAAAGAGAGAGAGAGAGAGCGGGAAAAAGAAAAACGAACTCCTCAGTCATTCAGAATTTCAGATTCTACTCTGGCTAACATGGAGTAACAGGGGTAGGATTTATGCTTCCCCTTGAAACTAAAAAAATTGACTCACTATTTGAAACAAAGGTTTTCAAGAGATTCTAACACACCAGGCAACAAAATACTGTAATCTCTGAGAGATTTGTAACATATGAAGTGAGACTTATGATTGCTCCAGTTTTCTTCCTGGAGAGGGTTTCCAGGTCTCAGTACAGAAGAGGGGACCCCAGGCAAAGCCCAGTGAATCCTCTGAACTGAGGAGATGAAGATGAGTGTCTGGGGAAGCCAGGTGCCCAGAGTCCATAGGGAAGAGTGCCAGAGAGGAGAGAGTGGTCCATTGCAAACTCTGGAGATCTACAGGTGTCCTCCTCCAGTCAACAGCTAAGTGGATCACCACATGTAGGTGAAGAAGCTATCTGAGAAGAACTAAAAGGATTATGGAAATAATTTTTGAGGCTCACACAAGGTCAGAAATTGTTCCAGTTTCAAAAAGACACACCTGAAAAACTCAGAACTCATAGGCCATTGGGTAGAGTGCCCAAATGCCTCAATCATTGGAATTAGCTCTAGACTAAATGTTGCTCTGGGCCAACCTAACAAAGCTTAGAAGCAAAATTTGAAAGGTTTACAATTTGTTGAATGGTTCCAAATAACTCCTTTGATGACATGTCTGACAAAATCTTTTGCCCATTTTTTTCAGCTGAATTTTTTTGTTTTACATTATTGAGTTTTAAGAGTTCTTTATATATTATCTCTCCAGTATTATTGAGATACTATTGACATATAATATTGTATTGGTTTAAGATGTACAGCATAATGATTTGACATATGTTTATGTTTCAAAATGATTACCACAATTTTATTTAATATCTATCACCTCACATAGTTACAAAGTTTGCTTTAGATAAGAACTTAAGATATACTCTCTTAGAAATTTTCAAATAAACAATACATATATTCTTGATAAAAGATCTTTTTTAGATATGTTGTTTGCAAATATATTCTGTCAGTGTGTGGTTTGTATTATTATTCTGTAAACAATGTCTTTCAAAGGGCTGAATTTCTTGTTTTGATAAATTCCAATGTATCAATACACACACACATGTTCACAGCAGCTTTACTTGCAATAAAACACCTGGAAACAATGTAAATGGCATCAGGAGGTGAATGGATAAATAAATTGTGGTATATTCACCTAGTGGAACACTATTCAGCGATAAAAACAAAATATTTATGTACGCAACAAGAATGAATCTCAAAATAATAATGCTCAGTCAAAGAAGCCAGATCAAAACAAATAAACAGACAAACAACAATAAAAGAGCACATACTGTATGATTTAATTTATCTGTATTTCTAGAAAATGCAAGCTAACATGCAGTGATAAAAGCAGAGAATGGAAAAGGGGAGATAGGAGTAACATAGAGAGATTATAAGTGAGCACAAGGACACATTTGGTGGTGTTGAATATCTGCATTATTTTGATTGTGGTGATTAGCTCATGGAAATATACTTTAAAAAAAATTTACCTAATCATACATTATAAATATGTATACTTTATTGCATGTAAATTGTACTTCATTAAAGCTTTAAAAATTATTCAGTCATCTAAACATAAAAACCAAGTACAAAGAAAGGTGAAAAACTCAAGCTTGTCTCAGATCTCTCCATGGCCATATCACTTTTTATTTTATTTTATTAAATTTTAATTTAATTTAATTTTGTTTTATTTTATTAATGATTTTATGAAGACAGTTAACAGATTTTTTTTCAAGTAAGAGCCCAGAGGATACAGCATCTGTGATAATTTCTTTAAAAGAAAAAGTCAATAACTGCATTATTACAAGTGTGACAACTGCTATAGATTAGTCTAGGATGCTATTGCAATGTATCTCAAGGACCCTGATTCAGTCTGAGTGTCTGAAGATGGTGCCTCTGGGGTAAGCACATCTGTACTAAGATAAAGAACAGTTTACTGGATGAAGAGGAGTCAGAAGAGTACTTTTGGAAGAAAGAAGGCATGCAAATGAAGTTTTCCCTTAATAATGAGCTAAAATCTGCTTAGAGGAAATGGTACCAGATCTAGGAAAATCAATTCAAACGTTTAAATGCTT
>NW_011889083.1:4459530-4462049 GCF_000151845.1 Pteropus vampyrus
AAATCAATTCAAACGTTTAAATGCTTGGCCAAAGCCACACTAGAAAGTGGCAAAGACTAGACAAAATTTAAATACTTCACTTGACATATTAGATCTCTAAGTAAAAAAAAAAAAAAAAAAAAAAAAAAAAAAAAAAAAAAAAAAAAAAAAAAAAAAATCTATATAATTTAATCATCTGAGCTCAAAAAGAGGAGTCATACTATCATTGGGAAAATATAAAAGATACATGCAGAATCTTTCAAATGGTTTTCTTTTTCTAAACAATCAAAAATTTCCAATGGTCTACCAATTTCATATTAAATAAAATACAAACACATTTGCGTGACATACAGAGTCTGTATCATTTGCGCACTGTCTACTTCTCTACATGTATTCATCTGTCTTTCTTTTTTATTCTCCTTCTAGTCACATCACAACGTGCAACTTTTAAACACTGTTGTTTCTCCCCTTTGATAGGACTGGTTCCTTTGCCTGAAACCTTCCCCCTCTTGCCCAGCAGACTTCCACTAGATTAAACTCCTCCTCCAAGGAGAGCTCACTGGTTGGGGCAGCCTGTGCCCAAGTTAGAGGCTATCTCTTAGCCAACAGAGAGTATGTGCTCCACCAAACCTTCACACATCCCTGTCATTTTTCAAACATCAAAAAGAATGTTAAATGAGAGATCTGAAAGTTAAGCACCGGAAAACTGAAGTATTTCATGGGTTAATAGGCAACCCTGAAGTCCCAGGGAAAGAAAGAACATTTTGGAAGTGTTGAAATCAAACTGTTAAGCAGTGATTTTCAAACATTTTAATGGTCGAGGCTTTTCCTTCACATTATTTCCTTCACATTATTCCTGTATATAGCATGGATTAAAGTAGAATTTAATAGTAAAAGTTTAATTTATAATTTCACATCTTTAAGGGCAATTAATAAGAACAATGGGACAATTTAGGGAACACTAAATTTTGATACCCAACACATTTGAGTGTATGTGCTTTTTAATTACAATTTTATTAAAAGTTTTTAATGTTTTTTAAAAAGTCATCCAAACATTTGCAGACCCTGAAACAATCTTGAACGTGGTTTGAAAATTACTGCCCTAAGTCAGGTGAAGTAGGGTTTAGACTGAGGTAAGCTGGCATTTAAGGAATTCAGTGGTGTTTTGATTTAAACCTGGGTCTCTCCAACTCTAAAATCTTGTGCTCTTTCCATTGCATCACTGCTCCCTGAGCACTGAAAATTCACCCTGAGGAGTTACAGACAAGCATTTGCACAGTCCTAAGTTCTAATTAACAGACCAGAAAAAGTACTGGCAGAGAGGGGAGCAGTGGATCCCAATAATTCTGCAGTCTGCAAACTGCTCACTCTTCTGCAAGGTGTGCCAAGACTGGATGGATCCTTCAGCCCTCCAAGAAACCTATTCGGTGAGACCACAATGAACTGCCTTGGAAAGCTTAATAATGATAAAAAGGAAAAGTATTTGACTTTGTCCGAATACTTTTAGGAACAGCCAGTATCGAGTACATTTGTGAGGTTCCTTCACCTTAATAGAAGCAGAAGGTTCTAAATGGAGTCATTGTGCACAAGGTTGGAGGCAATCTGAGCCACTGCCAAACCACATGAGGATAATAGGCATCTCGACACAGCAACCAGAGCTATGTAAAGCTTATACACACAGACTCTGAGCGTTAGCTTGTCTAAAAAAACAGGGAGGTTGCATGGTATATTAAATTCACTGAATTTTATAGCTAACATCTGGCCTCAAGGACAGCTTGGTCAGGTTTAGTGAAAAACTTCAGTGAAAAATTGCAAAGTCAAAATATTTGAGCCTCTCAGTTTGCACTAAAGCAATTTGTTAATCAGTTGATCTGCATTAGGGCTTAATATTTTCTAGTTTCATTTTACTTGAGGTGAGAGTGAATTTCTCAAATGGAGTTAAACATCATCGCTTGGACTCAAGAGAGTCTTATTCATATAATGCTGTATTTTCTCTTTGAGAAACATTTTTATTATTAAAAAATTATAAATGTTTCTTTTAACTTCCCTTGAGTTTTACTCACCTTAATATCAATTGACACATAATGATGAGTCAGTAGTGTATGAAGCGGGTGTAGAATGACCAGCATCTAAACCAGTCTCCCTGAAATTCTGAGATTTTGAATAAAATGATATTTAGCATAAATAGTAACTTTTACTCATATGTGTATGTGTGTAAACAAAACTGAAGGACTTTATATTCGGTGCAGAAAAGCTGCATCTCAAAACTGTTGAGTTCTTTTAGTCAACAGTTTAATCTTCCTTTCTGATAGATTAGTCTGTTTCTAATCTATCAGAAAACAACATGGATTTAATGTTACCCTGAGGGACATAGGAAAACAGGACATGCCTTCTGATCCTTCATTTGAAGCTTCTTTAATTAGTCCAAGAATATTTGAAATAAATTAGGATGGTTAACATCTGCCTCTCTTTTTTAGAAAATTATCTCTTTATTATAAATAAATACTTTGTCTGGGTATGATTGTGAGTTCCATTAGTCC
>NW_011889083.1:4462954-4465502 GCF_000151845.1 Pteropus vampyrus
TAACCCTTTGCTGGAGATATGATCAAGGCATTTAACCCAAGAAGAAAATTAAGGTCTAATATATGTACTTGTTAAGATGTAGAATGGAACTGACTAACAACTAGTCTTCCTATTTTTTAGTCTTGTGTTCATTTTAGAGCACAAATCCAAGGACCAAAAACACACATACACACACAAAACCAAAAACAAAACAAAAAATAAAAAAAAAACACTAACAAGACCCCCAAAATGGTTACTATACTATGTTTTACAAGGCTTGACTGAAAGAAAGACATTCTGGTTTTAGTGTATGTCAGGCTAGGGACCTAGATCAACCCACTGAAAACAAAAAAGCTAGATAAAATATTTTTAAAATTCTGTTAAAATAACCACTCAATTGTGATAGAAATTTCTTCAAGGAAAAAAACAGTTTTCTATTTCTTTACTGCTATATTCCGAGCACATAGAATAATAGTAACTGGCATATTATAGGCACTCCACAAATATTTGTTGTACGATTGATTTGATGAGTTAGCAGGAATGTAATGAATACTTAAGCCAAAATCTAAGTGAAGGTGAAAATCTAGAGAGGCAAGCATAGCCAGTTTCATTTCAGCTAGTATTTTTACTTTGAGAAGATTTGCAGAACCTGACCATTTAAGCTTTTATGATCCTGTGGGAGTAAAGGTCAAAAAAAAAAGTACTGTCTCTTCCAAGTAAGAACATCTAACGGGAGACCTCACTCCATAGAATGGGAACATCAAGAGGATCTTAAGTATGAGCGTGAACTAGAAATAAATTCTTCCCCAACTTTCTACTAGAAAATGGTAAAAAGGAAAAGAAGATAAATAAGTAAAATTGCCTGTCTCAAATCTTGAACTGAGCAAAAAGGAGAAAAGACTGGGAAATTATATTTATAAGCTAGCTCTCATGTGGATTTGCTAACCCAATTTCATAGCATGTGAATGGCCAAAAAAAATTGTAAATGGAACTGTTTAAATAATCCTACATTGATTGTTACCTGACAGAAGAAAGCAATAATTCTCTTCAAAAGTATCTACCTTTGTCTCAGCTCTTAAAAATTCCCCCCAACCAAAAAAAGTTACATGGGAAAATTAGCAGCTCACATTTTAAAAATGACTTAATAGGGGAAGAAACAAGATACTTTTGCATGAGAAACAACAGAGTTGAAAATTTTGTGTGAAAACTTTAAACAGAAACAAAACAATTATGTTTGCAAAGTTTAAATAAATAGAACACATTATAAATTTGCAAATATGAAGAGAGAATAACATGTTGTAAAAAAAGCAGATTTGAAAGATAATTCAAAACTTCTAGAAAGGAAAAATATAATAATAAAATTTTAAAAACTCAGTGTGTGTGTTTTAAAATAGATCAGACATAACTGAATATTAAATGTTAAATGGGAAGGTTGAGCTGAGTGATTTATCTATAATGTAGTATAAAAAGACAAATAAATAATTATAAAAAAGGAGATAGAATAAAATTAATGCGATACACCACATAAACAAAATGAAAGATAAAAATTATATAATCATATCAATAAGTGCAAAAAAGCATTTGACAAAATCCAGCATCCATTCATGACAAAAACTTTCAGCAAAATGGAAATAGAGGGAACATATCTCAACATAATACAGGCCATATGATGAACTCACAGCTAACATCATACTCAATGGGAAAAAGCTAAAAGTGTCCACAGGATGTCCACTTTTATCACTTTTATTCAATATAGTGTTAGAAGTCCTAGCTACAGTGATCAGACAGGAAAAAGAAATACAATGCAATGAAATTAGAAAGAAAGAAGTAAAACTGTAATTATTTGTAGATGACATAATAGTATGTATAGAGATCCTCAAAGATTCCACCAAAAAAGTACTAGAACTGGTAAATTAATTCAATAAAGTAGCAGGATACAAAATTAATATTTAGAAATTGGTTGCATTTTAAACACTAATAAAAAACTATCAGAAAGAGGAATTAAGAAAATCTCATTTACAATTTCATCAAAAACAAAAACAACAAACCACAAGGAATAAACTTAACCAAGGAGGTAAAAGACGTATACTCAGAAAATTAGAAGACGTGAAAAAAATTGAAGAATATACAAATAAATGGAGTACATATACTGTGCTCATGGATAGAGAGTCCAGAAATAAACCCATGCCCATATGGTCATTTAATTTATGACAAAGGAGATAAGAATGCACAATGGGTTAAGACAGTTTATTCAATAAATGGTGATGGGAAAACTGGACAGATACATGGAAAAAAATGAAACTGAACCACCTTCTAACACCATATACAAGAATAAATTCAAAATGAATTAAAGACTTAAATGTAAGACCCCAAACCATAAAATTCCTAGAAGAAAACATAAGTAGTAAACCCTCTAACATTGCTCTTAGTAATATTTTTAAAATATATATCTTCTTGGGCAAGGAAAACAAATTATAAAATAAATGCATGGGACTACATAAAACTAAAAAGGTTTTGCACAGCAAAAAATATCATCAACAAAATGAAAAGACAGCCTACTGAATGGGAG
>NW_011889083.1:4465552-4467911 GCF_000151845.1 Pteropus vampyrus
TTCTAAATCTCTCTAGAATCCATCAGTAGACACAGAGAAAGAATCAAATAATTAGCTAGCACATACAGGCTTTTTCCTTATCCTATGTAGCAGCTGATTCAGCTACACTGAAGAACCTTGGAAAGCTGTCTTGATTTTCCTGGTTAACATCACAATGAAATGGTGGAGTAGTACTTTGGGATCCTGGGAGAGAAACACACCTCAATCAACACTTCACTAATTGTCAGAACACAGAAGAGGCCCATTAGACGGTTGCTTTGCTTTTTATCCTTCTCAGTATGATGTTCACTGATATCAAAGAAATAAAGCAGACCCAGATGAGATAGTTCTTTAAGAAGCTGTGGGTATTAGAAAATAAGACCTTAAAGAAGAGAGTGGGCCTTCTACCCCACACACATACTCCATCTACCCTCTCTTTCTTCAGCTCTCATGAATATACAGTATGTACTTTTATTATAGTTCTTCAGAGTGACCACACTGTTGTTGCTTATACTTCATTTAATGGATACGGTGTAATGAGGTGGTTCTGTGAATTCTGAAATATTATTTCTTGCTAAGAGCTGGAAAGATTAAAAGCCTATATTGAGAGTGATGGCCTTTTCACTGAAAAGACTATATCCTCTCATATTTACTTGCCCTTCTTGCTCAAAAAAAACTTATTTGATTTGAACAATAAATTGTTACAATGTGCCTTTAGACATGTTTCTTTTTAAAAATTAGTTCTCTAGTTCAAAAATAGTAGAATATTGATATGTGAAGAATAATCTTTACAAGGTGTGTTCACTTAACATTGATGTCCTCAGATAACCCTTTGCTGGAGATATGATCAAGGCATTTAACCCAAGAAGAAAATTAAGGTCTAATATATGTACTTGTTAAGATGTAGAATGGAACTGACTAACAACTAGTCTTCCTATTTTTTAGTCTTGTGTTCATTTTAGAGCACAAATCCAAGGACCAAAAACACACATACACACACAAAACCAAAAACAAAACAAAAAATAAAAAAAAAACACTAACAAGACCCCCAAAATGGTTACTATACTATGTTTTACAAGGCTTGACTGAAAGAAAGACATTCTGGTTTTAGTGTATGTCAGGCTAGGGACCTAGATCAACCCACTGAAAACAAAAAAGCTAGATAAAATATTTTTAAAATTCTGTTAAAATAACCACTCAATTGTGATAGAAATTTCTTCAAGGAAAAAAACAGTTTTCTATTTCTTTACTGCTATATTCCGAGCACATAGAATAATAGTAACTGGCATATTATAGGCACTCCACAAATATTTGTTGTACGATTGATTTGATGAGTTAGCAGGAATGTAATGAATACTTAAGCCAAAATCTAAGTGAAGGTGAAAATCTAGAGAGGCAAGCATAGCCAGTTTCATTTCAGCTAGTATTTTTACTTTGAGAAGATTTGCAGAACCTGACCATTTAAGCTTTTATGATCCTGTGGGAGTAAAGGTCAAAAAAAAAAGTACTGTCTCTTCCAAGTAAGAACATCTAACGGGAGACCTCACTCCATAGAATGGGAACATCAAGAGGATCTTAAGTATGAGCGTGAACTAGAAATAAATTCTTCCCCAACTTTCTACTAGAAAATGGTAAAAAGGAAAAGAAGATAAATAAGTAAAATTGCCTGTCTCAAATCTTGAACTGAGCAAAAAGGAGAAAAGACTGGGAAATTATATTTATAAGCTAGCTCTCATGTGGATTTGCTAACCCAATTTCATAGCATGTGAATGGCCAAAAAAAATTGTAAATGGAACTGTTTAAATAATCCTACATTGATTGTTACCTGACAGAAGAAAGCAATAATTCTCTTCAAAAGTATCTACCTTTGTCTCAGCTCTTAAAAATTCCCCCCAACCAAAAAAAGTTACATGGGAAAATTAGCAGCTCACATTTTAAAAATGACTTAATAGGGGAAGAAACAAGATACTTTTGCATGAGAAACAACAGAGTTGAAAATTTTGTGTGAAAACTTTAAACAGAAACAAAACAATTATGTTTGCAAAGTTTAAATAAATAGAACACATTATAAATTTGCAAATATGAAAAGAGAATAACATGTTGTAAAAAAAGCAGATTTGAAAGATAATTCAAAACTTCTAGAAAGGAAAAATATAATAATAAAATTTTAAAAACTCAGTGTGTGTGTTTTAAAATAGATCAGACATAACTGAATATTAAATGTTAAATGGGAAGGTTGAGCTGAGTGATTTATCTATAATGTAGTATAAAAAGACAAATAAATAATTATAAAAAAGGAGATAGAATAAAATTAATGCGATACACCACATAAACAAAATGAAAGATAAAAATTATATAATCATATCAATAAGTGCAAAAA
>NW_011889083.1:4469686-4473708 GCF_000151845.1 Pteropus vampyrus
TCATCAGAGAAATGCAAATTAAAACCAAAATGAGATGTCACCTCACACCTGTCAGGCTATCATCAATAAATCAACAAACAACAAGCACTGGTGAGAATGTGGAAAAAGGGGAACCTTTGTGCATTGTTGATGGATTGCAAATTGGTACATCTACTATGGAAAACAGTTTGAAGGTTCCATAAAAAATTAAAAATAAAACTATCTTATGACCCAGCAATTTCATGTCTGGTTATTTATCTGAAGACATTCAAAACATTAATTTGAAAAGATATATGCACCTTTACATTCTCTGCAGTGCTATTTACTATAAGAAATATATGGAAGCAACCTAAGTGTCCATCAATAGACAATTGAATCAAGTAGCGATACATATATACAATGGAATATTACTTGGTCATAAAAAATAAAACCTTACCTTTTGTGACAACATAGATGGACCTAGAGGATATTATGTTAAGTGAATTAAGTCAGACAGAAAGACAAATACCATATGATCTTATTTATATGTAAAATCTAAAGAACAAAACAAAGAATCAAACAAAACAGAAACAGTCATGAATGAAGAGAACAAACAGATGGTTTCCAGATTGGAGAAGCTAGGTGAAAAAGGTGAAGAGATTAAGTACATATTGGTAGTTATGAAATATTCACAGGGATGTAAAATACAGCATAGGCTATATGGTCAATAATATTGTAATAACTCTGTATAATGTCAGACTAATCGAAATATCACTGTATGAATTATATAAATGTCTAACCACTGTGCTATACATGCGAAACTAATATAAAGTAATATTGAATATAAACTATAATTTAAAAAAAGAGAGAAATATGGAAGATAGAATTAAAAGATCTAATTTATACTTAACTGGAGTTCTGGAAGTAGAGGAGAAAAAGAATGTAGCAAAAGAAATAGTTGAAGAGGAAATGGTGAGAAATTTTCAGAGGAATAGAATCAAGAATTTAAATACCTAAATAGAGTAAACAAGATGATATACACAATAATATATATCATATTAACACTGGGAAACATCAATGACAGAGCAGAGATGTTAAAGAAAGCAATAGATAAGAGGAAATTTGCCTTCAAAAGTATGTCAGACTGGCAGCAGACTTCTCAAAAGCCAATGGAAACTAGAATATAATGAAGTGAAATTTTTACTATATTGGGAAAACAAGCAAGCCAACAAACTAAGTCCAGAAACTATTCAATCAAGGAGTCTATGCCCAGGAAAAATACATTTCAAAAATGATGTTAGATATTTTTAGAAAAACAAGAATTGATAAGTTTTGCTGCCCACAGAAATCACTAAAGAAAATTCTAAAGTAGGTTTTTAAGATTAAAGGAAAATAATTTCCAGGCAAAAATTTAGAAAAAAACAAAGAGCAAAGAAAGTAATACATATTTGGGTCACATTTAATGACAATTGACTGAATAAACCCATAATAATTCTCTTGAAATAAAGAGAAATAATGTACACTCAGCTATAGTATGCAATTTGGGAAGGAAGTGAATGGAGTTAAGATGTTCTAAGATCCTTTTATTTCTGTAGAAGAGGATAAAGATATCAATGAAATTTACTGTTGATACGTTAATGTGAATATTATAATTTCTTAGTCAAACAAAGAATAGAAACTAAATATACAATATCCAAACTATAGGAGGAAAAGATTGATTAAAAACAAGATTCAAAAAAGTTCAAAAATGAAAAAAGTTAGCACATAACAGGTGAGACAAACAAAAAACAAGAAATAAGACAATAGCTAAAAATCCAAATACAGCACATTAGGCGTTACAGCAAATGCAAATAGTCTAAATAATCCAATTAAAATGGTAAAGTTGTCAGGCTAGATTTTTAAAAATCCAACTCTGTGAGATATATGTTTACACAAGGAAGATTCCTAACAATAAGGACAGGAAAGGTTAAAAGTAAAGGAATAAAAAATATATATCAAGAAATATCAATAGCAACAATAAGTAATGTATATTAATAATATAATAGATATTAAGGCAAAAGATTTCCTGTATATAAATTAGTTTCAAATTATAAATGACTCAATTTGTTAGTTAGATATAACAACTGTAAATTCATATGCACCAAATAACATAGTCCTGCTTGAGAAACCACGGTGTTTCCAGAAAGGACAGAGTGATGGCAGGTCACAGCACTCTTCAGAAAATATTCATTTCTAAAAAAAAAGGACCTACCCTGAGTGGAGCCTGCTGTAACTGTTTTAGTTGACAAGAATATATATATGTATATATTAAATTTTATAGCAAATAATTGAAAAGAAAACCATCAACAGTTAAATAATTAGTAGTATGTTTAGGCAATGGAATAATATAGAATATTGAAAAATAAATGAACTACAATATACATCTACATAAAAGAATCACAAAAACAAAATGATAAGCAAAAATTATCAGTCAGAAAAAGTATGTATAGTATAATTCCATTTGTATGAGTTTTAGAAACAGGCCAAACTAAGCAATATAGCAGATTCTTTCAAAAGTCATAAAATTCTTAAAAAAAAAAAAAAAAGCACAGCAATAATGATCACAAAAGTCAAGAAAGAGTCAAAAGCCAAGAAAGAGGTTACGTTTGGTGGGGAGATAGGCATGAAGAACAGAGCGGATATCTAAGAAAATGGCATAATCTTTTTCTTTACATGGGTGTTTAGTTCTCAGATATTTGCTTCATCACTATTTTTAGCAAACTATTTAAGTATAACATATATACACAAAAGTACATAAATGGATATAAACAGCTCAATTAATAAAGCTAAAATTTCCAGTGCACCAAAATCTAAACTCTCCTACATCAGAATTACTAGCTATCCTAATGAAGAATAAAGATAGTAAGCAAATATGCACAAAATACATAATGGCAAGTTGCTAACCCCCTCTCAAAGGTAACTCTATTCAACTTCTAACACTATCAATTAGATTTGCCTGTTTTTGAACTTTATAGCAATAAAATTACATGGTATACATACTCTTAGTTTTGTTTTGTTCCTTTTTCTCAATATTTTATTTATGAAATTGCCCCATGTTGCTGCATGGATAAGTAGTTTGTTCACTCCATGATTTACAATTTTTAAATTGTACATATATATTTTAAATACTTTTCTGTGCTTTTTTTTTTACCATAAAACAAATGAAAATAAAACTTTTAAAACTCAGATTCAGTAGGTAGATAGTTGCTGTTCCTCTTTGCAGTTCCCTTAAAGTTGTAAATTCCAACTATCCAAATATTTTAGACATTAAATATTTCCAGAGAGTGTGGAATAAAAGTCGTTTCTTAAACACCTCAATCTTTCTACTTCCTCTGCCAAGCTCAGATCAGACACAGGGATAACAGATATGGACTCTGTCAAGTAAGTTCATCTAAAGCATTTATAAGACCAAAATTAAAATAGCAAAAATAGAAAAGTGCTTACTTAGCCAGATTCCCCCAGTAATTCTGCTCCTGACAAAATTATACAGTATATAAAGTGCCTCAGGCACATGGCTTTCCAGCTCTACCCTCTTCGCACACATACACCTGTTTGCCCTTTTGCCCTATCTTTGCCATTTTGATCTGTAAGTCCCACCCCTGCACCATGCTTAATTCAGATTTCTCCATGTGTGGTAAAAAGGAAACTAATTTAAGAACTCACAGTGAAATGTGAAGAAATGAGGGATTATTTGATATTTTCAGAGGCTGTCTACATTTTACAAAGTCAATGGTAAGGAGAAAGTTCAGCCATGGTAATAGAATATTGGAAGTTTTGGATGAGTCTTTTACATTACATCAAGTGGGTATTAGCCCGATTTGCTTGCGGTGAGAAGACCCCAGATCTTTTGCCCCAGGAGGCTTTATTTATTCTAAGCAAGGAGACTTCTGACATCAGGAAGAAGCCTTTTGCTTTATCCTTGTTTTCTCCAAATCAGAAACCACAATTCAAATATGAAAGCTAATTTTCACAGCAGAAAAACCTTTCTGAGCTGCTGCCACTGAGAAAAGTCAATTTCAGCAGAG
>NW_011889083.1:4473758-4476396 GCF_000151845.1 Pteropus vampyrus
GATTATTTGATATTTTCAGAGGCTGTCTACATTTTACAAAGTCAATGGTAAGGAGAAAGTTCAGCCATGGTAATAGAATATTGGAAGTTTTGGATGAGTCTTTTACATTACATCAAGTGGGTATTAGCCCGATTTGCTTGCGGTGAGATGACCCCAGATCTTTTGCCCCAGGAGGCTTTATTTATTCTAAGCAAGGAGACTTCTGACATCAGGAAGAAGCCTTTTGCTTTATCCTTGTTTTCTCCAAATCAGAAACCACAATTCAAATATGAAAGCTAATTTTCACAGCAGAAAAACCTTTCTGAGCTGCTGCCACTGAGAAAAGTCAATTTCAGCAGAGATCATGATAGGAAAATATCCAAGCATTGTTCACTCTTCCAGGCTGAGCAGTGCCTGGAATGCTTGCATCTATAGTTGTGTCTAAGGGAGATTTATTGGTCTGGTAGGAAACAGTCTTGGGAATAGTTGACTGAAGCCAAACCTGAGACTGCCCCCAGAAGTATCTGAAGCAGTTAGCCTGAGCATGTTGCTTTCACTGCATTCTTCTCTGGAGGTGGTGTTCATCTTTCCATCTAGGTGGACCATGCTTTCTGATTATCCTCAAAGAGTCCTGGTTTATGCCTGTCTTCTTGGAATCCTTTTGGTTTTGCATTTGTCCTGAATTTTTCATTTTCTAACAAAATAGTAGTAATAGTAGTAGTAATAGTAGTAGTAATAGTAGTAGTAATAGTAGTAGTAATAGTAGTAGTAGTAGTAGTAGTAGTAGTAGTAGTAGTAGTAGTAGTAATAGTAGTAATAGTAGTAGCAGCAGCATTAATATATCATGGGAATTGTTAGATATACTTCTTTTTACCTCTGGCTTATGTCATGGTGTCATCTAGGAGTGAGGGGAGGTCCATAATCAGTGAGCAGAGCTTTTATTTTATTGCTTGATTAGAGCAGAGAGATAGCCAGTGATAATTTACTCTCTTGTCTCAAGCCTTCCCATATGAAACAATTTTTTGTGTGTGTGTGAGATAGCATGCAAGATGGTGGCTGACAACTAGTCTGGTTGGACACCAGTGGCTAGAGACAACATACTCTTTCCAATTTCTAGTGATATGGTGAGAGAAGTGTTCTGGCCATCTTGTGTATCGATTTTGATGCCTTGGCCAGTACTGAAGACTGTGAAACACAAGAAGACATGAGGCCATGAATCAGATCTTAAACTAAGTAAGTGCTTGAACTGGAGCTTAAACCTGAATATATTTGCCTCGAAAACTCATGCTCTTAAAAATACTACAAACTACTTCATCACTTTCACTGAAGACTATGGGAAAGACTCAGCCTCCCTTTCCAATCCATGTTTCTTTCTTCTCAGGTGAATTCCATGTTCATGTTGTCAGTTGCACCATCATCTCAAGTTTCCATCTCCATGGAAACACTTAAGTGGTTAGAAGCTGATAGGAGAATTCAACAAATGTGAGCTTTAGTGAGTTACAATTTCCTGGTCTAGTGATATTTCTGGATAACTCCTTTACTGGTCTTTGATAAGCTCACTAAAAGCAATTATTTAAAACACAACTTTTCTGAAGCCTTCCATCCTATGCCTACACTTCTCTCCAAAAGTTACTTTGCATCCTGCACCATTTTTGGAGGATATTGAGGAGATTGGCTATGAATTTATCAATTTTTAGATATTGTATTCTCCCTCCACCCTTTTTTTTTCTCTCTGTTAATAGTCAAAGTATTCATTTGAGCTTGTAATCATCTCTGCTTCTGTCTCTCAAGGACCTGGCTCCATCACTTATTACTGTAACATTTGCTTTTATCCTACTCTACTCTCCTGTCTCATTTCCTTTGGTTTACAGACTTGATCAAGTATCCCTCATCAAAAGAAAAAATATGCACACAAACAAATAAAAACCCTGAAACTTAAACCATTTCTTAATGGTATCTCTTTACCCTTGATTTATCACTCTTCTCTTGTACGTCAAATCAGAGTAGAATATATTTCATCTCTAAATATTTTTCACTGCCCATTCTCATCTCAAACCCTCATAATTTAGTTTATACCCTCACTACACCTCTAAAACTGGTCCAGAAAAAAATCACTAATGTCTTCTCTATTGACATTTTAATATTTTGCTCTTATTTCCTTGATCCTCTGCATAATTTAATACATTTTACTATTATATTTCTTTGAACTCTATACAGGCCTGGATTCTTGTAACTACTAACTCTTGACTTTTCCTTTCTCTCCAAGTTCACTCCTTTTTCTTTCTTCTTATATCTATCTGATACAACCTCCTCAAATCTGAGCATTTCTTCTCAATCTCCATGGGAACATGGTGTTCCCAAGATTTCCACTTGGCTTGAAATTGTCTTCACTTGATTTTTGTCTAGGGCAATCCTACCTATGCTCTTGGTTCATCTACTGCCTATGGGACAATGACCCTAAACTCTCTTTCTCATCTTTTCACTAATGCATAAACCTACTTTTTCCCTAAAATTTATATACTTAATTGTCACACAAATCTCATAGCTCATGGGGTCCCATATAATTATTTTTCCTTAAAACCCATTCCTTGTAATCCCTAACTTTCTTTATCATGGTTCCACCACACAACAGCCTCTTAGGCCAGAAATCTGGGATTCA
>NW_011889083.1:4476446-4490427 GCF_000151845.1 Pteropus vampyrus
AATTCAACAAATGTGAGCTTTAGTGAGTTACAATTTCCTGGTCTAGTGATATTTCTGGATAACTCCTTTACTGGTCTTTGATAAGCTCACTAAAAGCAATTATTTAAAACACAACTTTTCTGAAGCCTTCCATCCTATGCCTACACTTCTCTCCAAAAGTTACTTTGCATCCTGCACCATTTTTGGAGGATATTGAGGGGATTGGCTATGAATTTATCAATTTTTAGATATTGTATTCTCCCTCCACCCTTTTTTTTTTCTCTCTGTTAATAGTCAAAGTATTCATTTGAGCTTGTAATCATCTCTGCTTCTGTCTCTCAAGGACCTGGCTCCATCACTTATTACTGTAACATTTGCTTTTATCCTACTCTACTCTCCTGTCTCATTTCCTTTGGTTTACAGACTTGATCAAGTATCCCTCATCAAAAGAAAAAATATGCACACAAACAAATAAAAACCCTGAAACTTAAACCATTTCTTAATGGTATCTCTTTACCCTTGATTTATCACTCTTCTCTTGTACGTCAAATCAGAGTAGAATATATTTCATCTCTAAATATTTTTCACTGCCCATTCTCATCTCAAACCCTCATAATTTAGTTTATACCCTCACTACACCTCTAAAACTGGTCCAGAAAAAAATCACTAATGTCTTCTCTATTGACATTTTAATATTTTGCTCTTATTTCCTTGATCCTCTGCATAATTTAATACATTTTACTATTATATTTCTTTGAACTCTATACAGGCCTGGATTCTTGTAACTACTAACTCTTGACTTTTCCTTTCTCTCCAAGTTCACTCCTTTTTCTTTCTTCTTATATCTATCTGATACAACCTCCTCAAATCTGAGCATTTCTTCTCAATCTCCATGGGAACATGGTGTTCCCAAGATTTCCACTTGGCTTGAAATTGTCTTCACTTGATTTTTGTCTAGGGCAATCCTACCTATGCTCTTGGTTCATCTACTGCCTATGGGACAATGACCCTAAACTCTCTTTCTCATCTTTTCACTAATGCATAAACCTACTTTTTCCCTAAAATTTATATACTTAATTGTCACACAAATCTCATAGCTCATGGGGTCCCATATAATTATTTTTCCTTAAAACCCATTCCTTGTAATCCCTAACTTTCTTTATCATGGTTCCACCACACAACAGCCTCTTAGGCCAGAAATCTGGGATTCACCTGAGATTTTCTCCTCCCTTCACTATTCAGTGTTCAATGAATCATCAGAGTTACCCATTTTTTTATTTTAAATCTATTTCAAAATGCTTCTAACTCTGTATACATTCTATTCCCAGGCCCTCGATCCCTTATTCTTCTCTCTGTTTCTCTTTTTACACTCTCTTCACTCTATGCTACCACCAGGCTAATATAAACACGCCACTAAATTTTTAAAGCAAACCTTTCATGAGATCCCTGTTGACTACAGAGTCAACACCAGGATCTCAAAATGGCAGACACAGCTCTCCATGGTTGAGCCTCACCTTACCTCAGTCAGATTGCTGCCTCTCTGTGAAGGACTCCAGGAGAAGCAGAGAAGCACCATCTTTTTCCTGCTGATGTGAAATTCGAATATGCATAAACCAGCAGCAAGATGATGTAATCTCATTTAATTTTCACAGATAATATCCTGGGTGGCAATGTTTTCAAACCACAGCTGAAAGACACATGTGGTTTTATTTGTCATGAAATTCAGTAATTAACACCCAACCTTGTCATGCTCCTGGAAGTAAGGCCACTCTTGAAACTTGGCAGAGTGAAAATGAGACCTTCACTGACTATACTGACTCTATCCCACCAGGAAAGGCTAAAGACTTTCATATCTATTGCTGGGTAATTACACATCTATATTGGCTGCTTCTTGGACTGCATGGAGAAGTGTTGAAGATTCTGGGTGATTATACAGAGAGTACTTGAAGCAAGAACGTTTCAGGGGCTATTTCTGAGACTGATTCTCTCCAACACTGTCCAGCAACTAAATACAGTTAAAGAAACTCCCTGTTAGGAACCAGGCTGCAGAACAGGAGATAAGTGGCAGGCGAACGAGTGAAGCTTTATCTGTATTTGCAGACACTCCCCATCACCACCTCAGCTCCACCTCAATCATCAGGAATTAGATTCTCATAGCAATTCTTAACGGTAGCCATAGGTGGTGGGACAAGTTTGGTCCATCCCCCAAAAGATTGGGGACTGCAGCTCTAAATGATGAAGTAGGTAAATGCTGTACTTGCTTTCTCCCATGATCACATTAAAATTACAATTAAAATATAGAATAATCAATTTGGAGATTGATCCGAAGGCCAGCTGAACAGAAGTTCTATAACTAAGGGTATAAAGAAGAGGCCTCAATAAAACTGGTAGGAGGGGAGGAGATGTGAAATAAACTGGCCATGCACTCACAAGTGGTGGTTGAGTATCAAGAGGTATATCTCAGCTATAGAGGTCTCCTTGGAAGAGTGAGAGGCTGCAGCACCACACTGGGACTCCCCAGCCCAGGGTTCAGTGCCAGGAAAAGGAGTGCTCACAAAATCTGGCTGTAAAAGTTAGTGGGGATTCTGACCATTTGGGTGAGAAGAAAGGCTGCTGGAAACCAAGACAGTCCTTAAAGGGCTCCCACACAAACTCACTGGCTTGTAGGCTCTCACTCTGAGACAGCAGCTCGGGAGACACCAGAGACATACAGGGAAAGATTGAGTTGTGTGGCTTCAGGGTGAGGGCTAGAGGGATAGCCATCGTCCCTGTGTTGCCCCTCCTCCTGTGCAGCCTATAGGCTAGAGCCATCTTTCCTGTGTTGACCCCTCCCCCGCACACAACCAAATTTGAATCTGCATTGGCCTGATGAAATCTGCTCACTTCACACTGATGACTTGCTGGGACCCTGCCCCGCCCAACTTGTCAATTGCTGAAGGCATATTCATGGCTGGGCAACCAGCACTATCCTATTCTCTTGGCAGGAGGCTTTTTCAGCAGCAATCAGCAGGCCTTAGCTTGCATATATAAAGAGACACTTCTGCTGGGAACACCAGCCCCAGCTCGAAATGAAGTATTTCTTAAACAAATCTCAGGAGTCTGAGGGCCTGAGGCAGGCAGTGGCTAGCCTTGGTGTCATCTGAGACATTTGTAATCTGAAACATTTGTGAGTGGCCACAGGCTTGACACTGGCACCAAATCTGAATCTGTACTAACCCTGTGAATACCACTTACATTACCTGGTGACTTCTTGGGTTCTCACCTCAACCAAGTTGAAGACTTCCCCAGGCTCTTTCAGCTTTTGAGCCTTATGGGCAGCCAGCAGGTAATCTCGGTACTTGGGGTACCCTGGGACTTTTGCTAAGCAACCCCAGGCCTGGTACTGGTGACCAGTTTCAATTTGTATGCCTCCAGGTCCAGCACAGGCAGCAAGCAATTGCAAATAGCTTTGTAGCTCCTACCAGGTAGCCCCGGACTGGTCACAGGCAGAGGCTGACCTTGGACTGCGTGCGAGCCCCTCTCAAGGAGTCTCAGAATCAATACATTCAGAGGCTAGCATCAGACCACGATAGAGCACCACGTGATTAGTTCCACAAGTGGCACACCCAAAGGGTGGTCTCAACAGGCACATGAGCCTGTTGGGGTGAATCTCACGCAGCAGCTTATACACTGTAAGTGTAGCCAATCCTTATGGCTAGTCAGCCTGAGTCAATCTCACCCATCGATTTGCCAACAGCAATCAAGCCTTAACTATAACAGGAGAGCACATACACAACACACACACAAGGGGCAATACTGGATCATCTGGTACAGGTGATCAGGGAGACTATGCTACTGGGCCACACAGGGTACCCACTACATAAGGCCACCTGGCTCAAACTGGGAGATGTAGAAACCTACCTAATACATAGAAATGAACACAGAGAGGCAGCCAAAATAAGAAAACAAAACAAAACAAAAATATGTACCAAATGAAAGAACAAGAGAAAACTCTAGAAAAAGAACTAAATATAATGGAGGCAAGTAAATCTACCAGATACAGAGTTCAAAACACTGGTTATAAGGATGCTCAATGAATTTAGAAGAATAGATGATCTCAGTGAGAACTTCAACAAAGTGATACTTAGCATTAAAAGGACATAGAAACCATAAAAAAGAACCAGTTAAGAATGAAGAGTACAATAACTAAAATGAAGAATACACCAGAAAGAATCAATAGTAGATTAGATGAGGCAGAGGATTGAATCAGTGATTTGGAAAAGAAAGTATCAGAAACACCCAATAAAAACAGGAAAAAGAAAAAAGAATTTTTAAAAATGAGGAAAGTTTAAAGGGACTCTAGGACAATATCAAGCACAACAGCATTCACATAATACAAGTAACAGAAGGAGAAAGGAGAGAGCAAGGTATGAAAACACAAAAGACCCCAAAAATCTAAAGCAATCCTGAGAAAAAAATAACAATGCCAGAGGTATCTCACTGTCTACCTTTAAATTATACTACAAAATGCCTATAATCAAAATAGAATGATATTGACAGAAAAACAGACACGTAGATCATTGAAACAGAATTTAAAGCCCAGAAATAAACTCACATGTATATGTGCAAATAATTTCAACAAAAGAGCCAAAAGCATCCAAAGGAAAAAAAAATAAAATCTTTTCAATAAAGGGTGCTGGGAAAATTGGAAAGCCATATGAAAAGAGTGAAACTAGACTTCTATCTGTCCTCATATGCCAAATTAGCTCAAAGTGGAGCAAAGTCCTAAATATAAAACATGAAACAACAAATTGCATAGAAGAAACCATAGGTACTAAACTCATGGACCTTGGATTTAGAGAGGATTTTATGAATTTGACCCGGAAGGCAAAGAAAGTGAAAGCAAAAATAAATGAATGGGACTATATCAAACTAAAAAGCTTCTGCACAGAAGAAACCATCAACTAAACAAAGAGTCAACCAACCAAATGTGAGAAGATATTTGCAGACAACACCTCCAAAAAGGGGCTAATATCAAAAATATATAAGGAACTCATATATAATTTAATTTTTGAAAACAACAACAAGATAATTTAATTAAAAAATGGGCAGAGGATCTGAATAGACTCTTTTCCCAAGAAGACACACTAATGG
Source organism: Pteropus vampyrus (assembly GCF_000151845.1). Lineage (NCBI taxonomy): Eukaryota > Metazoa > Chordata > Mammalia > Chiroptera > Pteropodidae > Pteropus > Pteropus vampyrus. The sequence goes on from NW_011889083.1 coordinate 4,481,559, forward strand.
CCAACAGACATATGAAAAGATGCTCAACTTTACTAGCTGTTAAGGAAATGCAAATCAAAACCGCAATGAGGTACCACCTCATACCTGTAAGAATGGCTATTATCAGTAAGACAAGTAATAACAAGCATAGGAGAGATTGTGGAGGAAAAGGAACCCTCATACACTGCTGGTGGGAATGTTAATTGGTACAGCCACCATGGAAAATATTATGGAAGTTTCTCAAAATTTAAGAATAGAATTATCATGTGACCTAGTGATACAGTTCTAGGTATCTCCACAAAAAAGTTTGAAAACATTTATCTGTAAAGATATATGCATCTCAATGTTCATTGTGGCATTATTCATGGTGGCCAAGACGTGGAAACAACCAAAGTGTCCTTTTATAGTTGACTGGATAAAGAAGATGTGGTACATATATACAAGGTACATATATACAAATATTACTGAGCCATAAGAAAAGATGAAATACTGCCATTTGTGACAACATGGACAGATTTTGAGATTATCATGCTTAGCAAAATAAGTCAGAAACAGTTGATGACCATATGATTTCACCGATATGGGGGATATGAAACTGAAAGTAACAAACAAACAAGACAAACGAACAAAAACTCATAGACACAGACAACAGTTTAGAGGTTAACGGAGGGAAAGGGAAGAGAGGAAAGGCAGATAAGGGTAAAGGGGGTTAAATATATGGTGCCAGAAAGAAATTTTGGTGGTGGATACATAATGTATTATTAAATTGCACACATGAAACCTATATGTTTATTAACCAATAAATTTAATTAAAAATATCTATTTGAAGAAATAATGACTGAAAAATTTCCTAATCTGGTAAGGAAATAGTCATACAAATCCAGGAAACACAGAAAATCTCAAACAAGATGAACTTAAATAGGCTCACATCAAGACACATCATAATTAAAATGCCAAAGGTTAAAGACAAAGAAAGAATCCTAAAGGCAGCAAGGAAAGGCAGCTAGTTACTTAAATGGGAGTCCCCACAAGACTGTCAGCTGATTTCTCAACAGAAACATTGTAGACCAGAAGAGATTGGCACAAAATAGTCAAAGTGATGAAAAGCAAGGACCTACAACCAAAACTACTTTACCTAGTAAGGCTATCAATTAAAATTGAATGTGAGATAAAATGCTTCCCAGACAGGAAAAAGCTAAGAGAATTAATCACCACAAAACAAGTATTACAAGCAATGTTGAAACGAATTTTTAAAGAAGAAGAAAAGAGAGAATGAATAAATATAATTAATAAAATGGCCATAATTTTGTACCTATCAATAATCAAATTTAATGGGTTAAATGCTTAATCAAAAGACATAGGGTGGCTGAATGAATAAGAAAACAAGACTTATACATATGTTGTCCACAAGAGACTCACCTTAGATAAAGACACACACAGACTGTGAGTAAAAGGATACAAATGGAAATGAATAAAAAACCTATGGTAGCAATAATTACATCTGACAAATAAACTTAAAACAAAGGCTGTAACAAGAGACAAAGAAGAATGATACATAACGATAAAGAGATCAGTCTAACAAGAGGACTTAACCCTAGTAAACATTTATGTACCCAACATAGGAGCAACTAACTATATAAAGAAAATACTTACTGCCATAAAGGAAAAGATTGATAGTAATATAATCATAGTATGGGAATTTAGTACCTCACTGACACCAATGGAGAGATCTTCTAGGCAGAAAATCAACAAGGGAACAGAGTGGCCTTAAACAACACACTAGACCAGATTAATTTAACTGATATTTTTATAGCGTTTCACCCCAAAGTAGCAGAATATACATGCTTCTCAAGTGCACATTGAACGTTTTTCTAGATAGACCACATGAAAGTCCATAGAAGAAATATCAATGAATTTAAGATTGAAGTCATATTGAACGTCTTCTCTGACCACAAAGGCATAAAGCCAGAAATCAATTACAAGAAAAAAACTGAAAACTACACAAAAGCATGGAGGGTAAATAATATGCTTCTAAACGATGAATGGCTTAACATGAGGTCAAGAAAGAAATTCGGAGATGCCTTGAGACCAATGAAAATAAAAATACAGCAACTTAAAATTAATGGGACACAGCAAAAGCAGTCCTAAGAGAGAAATTCATAGCAATACAGGCCTACCTCAAGTAACAAGAAAAATCTCAAATAAACAATCTAACCTTGCACTTAAGAAAACTTGAAAAAGAACAGCAAACAAAGTCCAAAGTAAATGTAATACTAAATGTAATAGAGTCTAAGAAAATAATATAAAAGATCAATGAAACCAAGAGCTGGTTCTTTGAAAAGATAAATACGATTGATAAACCTTTAACCAGTCTCATCAAGAAAAAAAGGGAGAGGATCGAAAGAGGAGAGGTGATGACTGAAACCACAGAAATACAAAGGATTATAAAAAATACTACAAGCAATTGTATGTCAATAAATTAGACAAGCTGGAAGAAATGAATAAATTCTTAGAAACATACAATCTTCCAAAACAGACTCAAGAATAAACAAAAATCTGAACAGACTGATAACTACTAACAAAATTGAATCAGTAATCAGAAAACTCCCAACAAACAAAAGTCCTGGTTCAGATAGCTTCACAGGTGAATTTTTTCAAACTTTCAAGAATTTTACCTCTTTCTCAAACTATTCCAAAAAATTCAAGAGAGAAATTGCCAAAGATCATTATATGAGGCCAGCATTATTCTAACTCCAAAACCAGACAAAGACACTACAAAAAAATTATACGCCAATATCCTTTATGAACATAGATGCAAACATCCGCAACAAAATATTAGCAAACCAAATTCAGCAAAATACATTAACAATATGGTACACCATGATCAAATGGACCTTATTCCTATTATGCAAGGTTGGTTCAATATTCACAAATCAATTAATGTGATATACCACATAAAGAAAATGAAGAATAAAAAAAATACTATCATATCGATAGATGCACGGAAAGCATTTGACAGAATCCAGCATCCATTTATGATAAAAACTTTCAGCAAAGTGGGAATAGAGGGAACATACCTCAACGTAAAAAGGCCATATATGATAAACCCACAGCTAACATCTCACCCAACAGGGATAAGCTAAAAGTGTTTTTCTTAAGATCAAGAATAACACAAGTATGTCTACTTTCACCACTTTTATTCAACATAGTATTGGAAATCTTAGTCCCAGCAATCAAACAGAAAAAATAAATAAAAGGCTTTCACATTGGAAAGGAAGAAAGAAGTAAAACTCTCATTATTAGCAGAAGACATGACACTATATACAGAGAACCATAAAGATTCTACTAAAAAACTGTTGGAACTGATAAATGAATTCAGTAAAGTAGCAGGATACAAATTTAATATTCAGAAATCACTTGCACTTATATACACCCATAATGAACCATCAGAAAGAGAAATTAAGAAAACAATTCCAGCTAAAATTGCATTAAAGAAAACTAGTAAAAAAAAAAAAATTCTACTCAGAAAATTAGACAACATTGAAGAAAGAAATTAAAGAAGATACAAATAAATGAAAGCATATACTATGCTTTTGGATAGGAAAAATTAATATTCTTAAAATATGCATACTACTCAAAGCAATCTATAGATTTAATGTATCCCTATCAAAATGCCAATGGCAATTTCTCACCGAACTAGAACAAATAATCCTAAAATTTATGTAGACTCATATAAGACTCCCAATAGCCAAAGCCATCTTGAGAAAGAACAAAGTTATAAGTATCACACTACCTGATATCAAACTATACTACAAGGCTATCATAATCAAAACATCATGGTACTTGCATAAAAACAGACACATAGATCAATGAACCAGAATAGAGAGTGCAGAAATAAAAACCTATGACCATGTGATCATTTAATCTATGATAAAAGAGGGAAGAATATACAATGGATAAAGACAGTCTTTTCAATAATACATGTAAAAAAATAAAACAGAGCCACCTTCTTATACCAAGTACAAAAAAACAAAAACAAAACTCAAAATGGCTTAAAGACTTAAATGTAAGATTTGAAACCATAAAACTCTTATAAGAAATTATAGGAAGTAGACTCTCTGACATTGCTCTTAGCAATATTTTTTTCTGTTATATCTTCTTGGACAAGGGAAACAAAAGAAAAAATAAACAAATGAGACTACATCAAACTAAAAAATTTGCATAGCAGAGGAAACCATCAACAAAACAAAAGGACAGTCTACTGAATGGGAAGAGATATTCGCTAATGATACATCTGATAAAGGATTAATATCCAAAGTACATCAGGAACTCATGAAACTTAACATCAAACAAAACCAAACAATTTGATTACAATTTGATTTACAATAGCCAAGATATAGAAGCAACCTAAATGCTTATCAGTGGATGACTGGATAAAGAAGTATGGTACATACATACAATGAAATACTACGCAGACATAAAAAAACGAAATCTTACCATTTGCAACAACATGGATGGCCCTAGAGGGTATTATGCTTAGTGAAATGAGAAAGACAAATACCATATGATTTCAGTTATATATGGAATCTAAAGAACACAATAAAAACACAAAATGAAAACAGACTCATAAATACATAAAACAAACTAGTGATTGCCAGATGGGAGGGAGGTTGGTGACTGGATGAAAAAGATGGAGAGATTTAGAAGTACAAATTGGTAGTTACAAAATAATCACAGGGGTGTGTAGTACAGCATAGGGAACATAGTCAACAATATTGTAATGACCGTGGATAGTGCTAGGTGGGGGCTAGACTAATCGGGAGGATTACTTCCTAAATTATATAAATGTCTAACCACTATGCTGTACACCTGAAATTAATATATAATAATATAAAATGTCAACTCAAATTAAAAAATAAAAATTAAAAAAAGACATTCTAGAAAAAATATATCATTATACTAACATTTTATACTATACTAAAGTTATCAGATGCTACAAAACCTCACCTTTAAAACCAGCTGAAGGAAACCACAAGGCCACACTACAGAAGCGGTCAGACTGTAGCAATATATATGTGAGAAAACCTCATCTGGAGATCTTACCTCAAGAGCGTTTTTGTAAACACTTATACCAATGTGGAGTTTTTCTTTTCATTTTGTCCTTTTCTTCTTTTCCCACTGGACATATTCATTTCTTACTTGATTTTGCCTTTAACCTATCTCCAGTTCTGCTTGTTAATAGACATGAATGGTTTTAATAATTTTTTGGCTTTCAATCACATGTTGGTTTTTAATATTTTGGTGATCTATTAGAGAAATAAAATAAAGCTGTGGACTTTCTCTACAACAAGAAAATATGTTTATATAGTTTAAATTTTGCTTATAATTAAGAGAGTTCATGGATCAGCCCCTCCTATCAAATTCACAGTTCTCATAGAGCCTGATTTGCTTTTCAAGTGACAAGTTTCAAGTATTTGAAGAGAGTGCTCATGAATCACCTCCTCTCTTTTCTCTACCTCAAACTTAACTTATGCAAATCTTTTGTACCTTGTCATATTTCTCCCCCAAATTGAATCTGTCATTTCCCTCATTTGGAATGTCCTGAATTACATTTGGCTTTCTAGGTTTGGCATATCATACACCCAGCAGCATAGGCTATTGCATCCTCTTTTTCAAGACAGTAGTAAAGGCAGTGTCATCTACCAGCACTTCCTCTGCAGTTCCGTGGGGGACTCACACAGAATGTGATGTCAACTAAACTCTGAGGATGGTTTTTGACATATAGTTACTAGGGTGCATCTCTAGCAAGCTCCACTTGTTGGTTCTATAAGCACTATACAGAAAGGCCTCGTCAACTGTAACCTAAGGAAGGAGATCAGGAGAGGCCAGAACCTGGAATCAGCATTCTCCATGGGAATAGGGAGGTTTTTCAAAGGACTTAGGAGAATATCTAACATACTTTGGGGGGTGGAGGTTAGGGAAGGCTTCCTAAGGGCAGTGACATCAATGCTGATCTGTAGAGGATAAGTAGTTGCTAGCCAGATAGTATGTGTTCTGGGGATAGAGGGGAGGTCATGTATAGAAAGCCAGAGGAAGAGTGAAGAACTGGAGGCAAATTGGTGGTGAGAATCAGTGGGAGAGGTTGGAGAACAGAACATCAGTAGATGATATGAGAGGTAGAAAGGGCCCAGGAGAGTCTTTGACACCATTTTAAGAACTTTATATTTTACTCCAAAGGGCGTGATTAAAGCAAACGTGAGTCTTGGAGCAGTGCCAGTGGAAGCTTGGAGTATTTGTCAACTTGTAGCAGAGCCATCCCACTAACCCGGCAGGGCAATAGATTTTGTTCCCTGTTGTTTGGGGGACAGATAGCAGAGAACCACCAAGGTCCAGTCCTTCCCTGAGAGTCAGTTGACAACTCAAGAGTTGAGACTGAAGCACACAAGAGAGACTTGTTTCTTAAATATCTGCTGTCTCATCTCTCACCCACACATTTGCCCCTTGTGCACTCAGAGTAGCAAAGAATGTGGGTCCATTGAGTCTCTTTTACTTTTTCTGCTATTCTTAAGGGAAGAGCAGTGGTGAGTTCTAGAACTGATTCAAGGCCACAGGGAATAACCAAAGAATAAGAGTACCATTTGCTCTTTTCCATATCTTACTGATGCCTATGCAGTGTCCTTCTCGCTCTCCTGAAACCAACACAGAAAGCCTGAAACTAGAACTCCTAGCAGAATCTCGAGGTTCCAAGGCCAAGGGCAAAGAGACCACACTGAGCCTCTTGGTTCCCTGGCCCTACCCAGTGAGAGGCTGCCTGAGTGGCTGGCAGGCCTAAAGCAGCTGAGTCTCTGCCTTCCTGAGTATATTCCCATGGAAATGACTGAATTGTTGAGTAAATAGTCTTGCGGGAGCATGAGAAACAAGTGGGGCTTGTCTCTAAAGAAAACTCATTAAAACATCAAGCTTTTCTGTTTAGAGATGGCTAGAGTTTATGTACAAAAGAGAAGATTTACTTACACTGCTGTGTTTGAGATCCTAGGAGGCAGGGTCTGTAGTCTGTTGTTTCAGGCCTCTGGCCCTAGCCTCTCTGAGACGATAAGCAACGAAGCCCTTTCATCCTGGAAATAACCTGCTTACTGTGGCACCCGGGCTTAGCCCTCCTGACAGAACTTGTTCTGAGAACAACACTTGCCCCTGCATGTGAGAACTGAGGGGTACTATGCCCCCATGGCAGCCTTCCTGATCTCAGCAGTTCACTGGGGTGACCTTCTGCTAACCCCTCCCCCTTGGGGCAAAATCCAGGCAAGGCACATGTCTGTTAATTCTTAGTAGTAATAGGACCTCTCATAAATGCTTATCAAAGTACAGGGCACTGAAAGTGAGCTCTGGAAATTACTTTTTCTGAAAGATTCCCGGCGCCTGCCCATGCATTCAGTTTCTAGGCGCTCTGAAACCACTGGGTGTTTTACTGACCTTTCTCTCTGTTTTTGCAACCAGCTTGTAAGTCCTTGATGACACTTGTTAAATGGTTTTCAGAGGACTTGTGTGCTGCCTGTTTACGGGCCAAGCTGGAAAAAGTCTTTCCTGGAGAAGGGTCCTGCTGTGCTACATGTGGGTGAGCTTGGAAGGATTTGGGACTAGCTCGCCTGAGAGTTGGAGTATTGGTCCTGGTGTTGAAAGCACTAATGTAATGCAATCTAAGGAGAGGAATAAAACCCTGAAAGTTGCTATCTGCTCCCCAGGGCCAAGGCTAAAAAGAACAGGAGCCAAATTTTGCACTGAGTCCAGCAACCCCTGAGCATTTCATACCATAAATTCCCTCACTCATGCAGCCCACTTCCCTCTGCTTCAGGAAGTTATTTTTCCTTGTTTTATATGTAGAAGCAATTTGCAAATTCTAGTAGATTCACTCTCTAGTAAGTATTCATGGAAGATTCATGGTGAGAGATAGAATCATGAAATAGGTACGTCCCATGTCTTTAAGAAGTCTAATTGTAAGAGAAGAGAAACAGACTCTCAAGATTGGAAAGGGATTAAGGGCCATCAAAGCCAGCCATCGCTGGGAGCTCAGATTTCCTGGGTTGTCTTTTTTTCTTATCAAGCAGATCTGGAGCCCAGGAAGAACATCCCTGGTGAAATCACTGTGCCTTAACTTAAAGGTATTTAGTCCTCTTCCAGGGAGCAATTCGTCAAATAACCCACTGTCCTCTGTTCCTCCTTGCACTGTCTTCAGAGTCTTCAGCCATTCATTGGATGTGGTCTATGGAAGAAACTCATTTTACTCCTAAGCCTTTTTCCTTCAACATAAACTTGTAAGGCTGATTCTTTAGATGTAATGGCAACATCTTATTTTTGATTTGTAATAACTTCACTTTTTTATATTCACTACAATATTTCATTCTAGATCAGGGATGGACCAAACCTGTCCCACCACCTATGGCTACCATTAAGAATTGATTTTACATTTGTAAACCATTGAAAAAAATCAAAAGAAAAATATTTTAATGACATGACAATTTTATCAAATACCTACATAATCCTCAATTTTACTTCTTGGCCTGAAAAATCCTAAAATATTTACCTTGTGGCCATTTATAGGAAAAGTGCGCTAAACTCCAGTCTAGAATTTTTTAAATTTGAATTTTATTTTTTCTCTTTTATTTTATTTTTAGTTAATATTTTTTTCTATTACAGTTGACATACAATATTATGTTAGTTTCAGGTATACAACTTAGTGATTAGACATTTATATAAGTTAGGACGTTTCATCTTGATAAATATAGTGCCCATCTGACACCATACATAGTTATTGCAATATTATTGATTATATTCCCTATGCTGTATTTATATCTTCATGACTGTTTTTATAACTGGAAATTTGCACATCTTAATC
>NW_011889083.1:4492172-4510267 GCF_000151845.1 Pteropus vampyrus
TATATAATTATGACATGAAATATCTTTTCCCATCTCTTTACTTTCAGTCTGTGTGTGTCTTTTGATTTGACATGGGTCTTCTATAGGTAGCATATATATGGGTCTTATTTTCTTATTCATTTAGCTACCCTATGTCTTTTGATGAGAGCATTTAATTCATTTAAATTTAAAATAATTATTGATAGTTAAGTAGTTATTGCCATTTCACTCTTCATATTTTTAATTATTTTTTCTTCTTGTTGTTAAAGAAGTTCTTTTAACATTTCTTGCAATATTTGTTTGGTGGCAACAAGCTCCTTTAGCTTTTTCTTGTCAGGAAAACTCTTTATCTCTCCAATTCTAAATGACAGTCTTACTAAGTAGAATAACCTTCATTGTAGGTCTTTGCTTTTCATCACTTTAAATATGTCATGCCAATACCTTCTGGCCTACAACGTTTCTGTTGAGAAATCAGCTGTCAGTCTTATGGGAGCTCCCTTGTAGGTAACTAATTGCTTTTCTCTTGCTTCTTTTAAGGGGGGGTCTCTTTTTCTTTAACCTTTGACATTTTAATTATAATGTGTCTTGGTATAAGTTCATCCTGTTTTGGACTTTCTGCACTTCCTGGACTGCTATGCCTATTTCCTTTGCCAGATTAAGGACGTGTTTTTATCATTATTTCTTCAAATAGGTTTTTAGTCCCATGCTCTCTCTTTTCTCTTCTGGTATCCTTATGATGAGAATGTTGTTAAGCTTGATGTTGCCATAGAGGTCCCTTAAACTTTTTTCATTTTTTAAAATTCTTTTTTCTTTTTGCTGATCTGATTGGATGTTTTCTGCTACCTTGTGTTCCAAATTGTTGATTCAATCCTCTGCTTTATTTAATCTACTCTTGATTTTCTCTAATGTATTCTTTATTTCAGTTATTGTATTGTTTATTTCTGACTGGTTCTGGTTCTTTTTTGTTTCCTATCTCCATTTTTATGTTTTCTATTTCTTTGTTGACACACTCACTGAGTTAATTTATTCTTCCCTTAAGTATATTGAGCATTCTTATAACCAGTGTTTTGAACTGTGTATCTAGTAGATTGCATGTCTCCATTTTGTTTAGTTCTTTTTCAGGAGTTTACTCCTATTCCTTCATTTGGAATATGTTTCTTTGTCTCTTCATTTTGGCTGCCTCCCTATGTTTGTTTCTATGTATTAAGTAGATCTGCTACATCTCCCAGTCTTGATAAAGTTTTCTTATGTATTGGGTGTTCCATAGAGCCCAGTAGCCCAGTCTTTCTTGTCACCTGAGCCAGGTGCTCCAGGAGTGTCTGTCATGTGGGTTGTGTGTGCTCTTCTTTTGTAGCTGAGGTTTGATTGTTGTTGTGATGTCAGTTGTAGGGACTGATCCTCAGCCTGACTGTCTGTAAGGAATGGCCATGACCACAATGGATAAGCTATTGTGCAAGGTCTGACTCCCACGGAGTAAGGTTTATTTCAGAGGGGATCTGGTACCTACCAAGACTGCTCTTTGGGTGTGTCATTTGTGGAGCTGGTTGAGTGGTGCTCTGGTGTGGTATGAAGTCATCCACTAAGTGTGTTGGATCCTGGGCCTTTTGGGAGGCTCTCTAGTGCAAGCCAAGGTCATCCACTGCCTGTGCTTAGCCCCGGCCACCTGATTGGAGATACAAAGTGATCTGTAGAAAGTTTCCTCCTTGGCTAGTCTTGAAGGTGGCTGCCAGAGGCTAAGCTGTGAATCAAGATGAGCTGCCACTAGTGCAGGTGCTGGGGCCACTTAGCAAGAGGTAAGGGCATGCTGAGGGAAGACACTGCTTGTTTGGGGTTTGTGAACCATTGTAAGATTTTAGGAAAGTCTTAACTGTGAGCCAAGATGAGCCATTTTCATGGAACTGCCGCTAATAGAGGTTCCAGCTAGTTAAGTTAGGTGGGGTGGGGTCTCAAGGAATCTCCAGGACAGATCACATAGTGTTACCCAAGATAACAAAACATTCAGATTTTGTGTCTGCCTGAGTCTGTATTCTGGGTGGAGGGTGGGCTCAGCAAAGGAACAATGAACCTGCCATCACATTAATCCTGGACAGAGCTGCACCTCCAAGCCCTTGCCCTAAAGTTAGATAGTTAAATTTCTTCTCATATGTCTCTGGCATTATTAGAGCTGCTGCTCCTGCAATGGAGCTAGAATGAATAAGTTTGTGAGTAGGCGAATCTGTTCGGAATCCTCTTAAGACCTTCAGTGCCTAGGTCTCCAGCAGCCCTCTCTTTCACTCAGCCACAATCTCCACTGATTTCCACAACCAGAAGTTATGGAGACTTCTCTTCATGGCATTGGAGCCCTTTCTGGAGAACCAGTGTGAGGCTGAGACTCCCCGCTCCTCAAGGTGGTGGGAGACTTTTCTGTGATATCCCTCCCGTTTCTTAACTGCCACACCATGGGTTTGGGACCTGCCATTCCACATCTCTGCCCCTCCTACCAGTCTTAGCATGGCTTCTTCTTTATGCCCTTAATTATGGGGATTCCATTTTGTTAGTCTTCAGGCAGTTCTCAATGATGATTGTTCTGTAATTTAGTCATAATTTTGATTTGGTCATAGAAGGAAGTGAACACAGCATTCCACCATCTTGACTAGAATCTAGAGTTTTAATTCTGTTTTTTTTTTTTTTAATGGAATAATCCATCCCTTTTCCAAAAGAGCTCCAATCAGATAAGGATGATATATTATTATTTTTAAATATAATCTAAATATGCATACAAAATAGGACAGGTTTAAGGATAACATAGGATTCTGTCATATAGCACTAGAGTCATCCCCCAGATAATATTAATCTAATAATCAATGAAGGGTAACTCTTCTAGTTCAGTTTTTTACAAATTTGTGTTGTGTTAATGGAAGCCATGTCAATTATTTTGTTTATATCCAGATATACCAAATGTACAAATCCATCTCATTGTTGTTTTTATTTAGGAGTTGTTTCAGTGAAGACTGAAGGTAGTCTGACATAAGTTATTCTTAGGTACTAGCTCCTTTCCTAATATACAAGATTTGGCATAAAAGTTTTTCAGGACTCTGGTACACTCTCTGGCCTGAGCCTGAGAAACCCATCTGTGCTAGTACGGTATTGCTTCCCACTATAACAAGTAAGCTTCACAATCTCAATGGATTAATGCAATAAAAGTAATTTTATTCTCAGTGCAGTTTATAATTCTTATAACTTTCATGTCATGGTTTAGGAACTTAACTATTTATGGATCTGTTATCCCCTAAGACTTCAAAGAGGAAAAAGAAGATAGAGAAAGTATACTTGTTCTTTAACTTTTATAACCTTTACTCATATGTTTTTGGTGAGAACCAGTCACATAATTCTACCAAATGAGAATGTTGTTCCATCCTCCTCTCAGCCAAACTCTACACTATGGAAGGTGAACATAAATTTTTGGTGGAAATCTAGCCATCTATGCCATGACATTCATTTTTTGAGCATTGTAACTGTATTTGCAAATATCTATATCTTCTTTCCTATGAATTTTCCCTTGAGCATTGACAATAGGCATTTGTACTGAGGAGAGGACATAAGAATTATTTTTAAAAAGCAAGCTATTCTATTAGAACTACTTCACCCATTAAGTGATTCAATTTTGGCTTAATTTTTTTTTTGTTTTATATATTTAGTTCTTAAGATCATTCACTTTGAGATCAATTTATCAAAGAAATTTGGTTGCAAGTAATATAAACCCAATTTAACTTAGCTGAAACAAATAAAAAAGAAAATACCAGGGTATAATACAGAAAAAAAGACCCAAGGAACTATTGGAACCGGGATTTAATGTAACCTGATCTCTTTCTCCTCCATCTTTCCTGTCTTCACCTATGTATCTGACTTCATTCTCTCTTACTGAAGACAAATATCAGCAGCTCCACACCATAGCCCCAGAGCTTCTCATCTAATTTGAGATTTAGAGATCTTAGTCAAAATCTCTAACTGACTAGACTTGAGATACCTGCCAGCTCCTAGACCAATCAGTATGTCCACAGAAACAGAAGTAAAGTGGTGGGCAAAGCCCAGGCCCTTTCTACACCACTATTCCTCACCCTCCACTGCTCCATACTCACTATGGATGGCTAAAGGACAGGGTAATGGGAATTCTTGCTGGAAAAACAGAAAGAAGCCAATTCTCATTCTCTGCGCAGATGTAATAGAAATAAACTAGATAATAAGGATTCCCTTGTCATCTCTTATTCACATACATCATACTCAAGCCATACATAGGCCCATGATACCTAACACTTCCTTTTTGTTTTTTTTAATTGTTTTTGTCTTTTAAAAAACACACCTAAAATATGTTTATCAGTACCAAAGTAAAACATTTATTATGATTGAGACATGAACAAAGTGCTATAAAAGTTTAGAGGTAAGTGATATCCTATGAGACATTTGGATTATTACTTAAAGGATGTATAGGATTACAACTACAGCAAAGGAGTAAAGGAGGGCAGGAGCTGGGGCAGGCATTCAGCATACTAAATGTTCTGAGAAAATTCTCAGGAGTGATCTGTATTAGAAAAGGTGTCAGGGTGACGAGCAGAGGGGAAGAGTTCCAGTGTGTGTTTTGAGGAACAAGAGTAGCGAGCTTCAGCTGGGGCCTGTGAAGACCAGAACATCAGGACACATTAATCCCGGTGTGTCTGTGTGAGGAACAGTCTCATTTCCTTATCGTCTCTCATTGTAGATTTCTTTTCTCTCATTAAATTCCAAGTTCCTTGAATCCCTGGGGAAAGAAGCTCCTTTATAGAAAGTCAGCTGTGTGCTGGTATGTTTTTAAGTCTCCATAAATCATGTGAGGTCTCCCATAAATCACACAGAACTGCCTTTGTGTTGTAACTGTGCTCCACAGATACTTCAGGGTAATGCTTTTATCTGTCCCAGGAAAAACTATCAAGACTTTGGCCATTTCAAGCCCACTTCTGTTTCTAGATGGTACCTTTTCCCCCACCCCTTCCTTTGCCCAAGGCTTCTTACTGTCTTCACTCCCCCTCTCCCTTTCCTACCCACTACACCTATGAAAACAGGAAGAACTCTGTTATCAGTTACTCATACTTGATGATGGATTGATTAATTGCACTTTAACTGAAATCCAATCACCCAAGTATAGCCTGAGCTTTCAACTTTTCATTTTCATTTTAATCCTTTTATCTTCCAGTATGGAATGAAAGGTTATTTTCTATGCTAAAAGAAATTCCAGACTTTAACTAGTTGACAGGGATATTTTGATGATAGTGAAGGAAGAGAAATAAAAGAAGGAATAGATTAGAAATAAGGAGAGGAAAAAGGATAAGTTACAAAACAGGAAAAAATACAAAAGAGGTAAAAGAAGCATATAGAAACGCACATAGAGTTTGTCTAATAAATAAGATGTTCATTAAATATTTATTAAGTACTCATAGAAGACAGAAATAAATGGGTCCTAGATTCAGAAAAACAGATTAAAATTATTTTCCTCCAAACTAGATAACAAGTTCCTTAGGGATGGAAATGTGACTTTTTTTTTTTTAATTTCATGGCACCTAGGATATATACCTTACTCAATAAGTAAGTAGAGATGAAATAAATATATACTGATTAACATTATTAATGTGTTTTTATATATATATTTATATAGCACATATATATATATATATATATATGTATTTAGCAAATATTTTCAGAATATGATCCAAACTTGGAGTCTATCAAAAGAATAATTTTTTAAAAGCCCCAAATCTCAATCTTTTACTTCTAGACATCTGGTCAATAAATTAGCTGTGCCCTTTAGCCCACTGGTTGACCTCTCCATATCTTGTTTTCTTGTCTGCTAAACAAGTTGGTATATATAGTTGGTATAAATCAACAAATTTGAACCTGTGCTCTATGGAACCCTAGAGTTTTCTAAAAGTGCCCCAAATGAAAAAAAGTCAAATGGTCAGAACAGAAAGTCCTCCATCTCAGCACTGCTTCAAAGCCCCTTCCATCCCAACTCCCTGCAGCAGCTCTATGCCAAGAAATGGAAAACTGCTTTTACCTTTGAGTTTAAAGTTCTGAATAAATTTTTATTTGGGGAAAGGAAAAGTTTTAAGACCGCTACACTTGATTTCTAAATTCAAAAATTTCTTTAACTCTTGTATTTATTACTTTTAGGATATTTTCCCTTGAGTAGCATCTAATAGTAACAGCTTCTTAAATGTTCATAATTAATACCTTTAAAATTAGAAATTCAAAACAATACAATTTACCAGAAGCTTTCACATACTAAATGTTAGACTGAAAATAGATTTAGATATAATCCTAAAATTACTAGTAGTATATTGTGCAGCACATTCCAAAATAGTTGCAAAATCCTCAAGCTATGTCTAAACATTCATTGAATGGGCTTCAACTAAAATTAGTTTCTGAAAATGTCTCTCTTTTCCTAACTGAAAAACCGAATCATCTTCTGTGGGTTCCTGGAGGGCAAGCAGCTTCCAATTAGTGATTTCTCTGCTGAGTTGTAACAGAAAAATATAAAATCTCATATTAATGAAGAAGAGAATGCAGATAAATTCTCAATTAGATGCTTTGATGAGTTAAATATTTGCTTATTTTCCTTAAATATGCTTTTTTTAATGCAATCGGAGACCTCAGTAGGTAAATAGTGGAAAAAGAGAACACAAGAAACGAGAGAATGACCCTCTGCAGACCAAAAAAAATTTATTGAAGAAAAGAGGACAGGAATGACCCCACGTGAAATAGTGAAGGTTTCTTTTCCTTTCCTTTCATCCCCACACCCAGAAAGAGCCTGAACTCCAACCTGGAGTCATAAGTTACAAAGTCAAAAAAATGGAGCCAAAAGCTAAGGCCATCATTCTCCAAAGGTGGCCCTGAGGCTCCAGTGCCAACACTCAGAGGACTGCAGAGGTACAAGAAGAAACAAGGAGACCCACAAGTTTCTAGGTCAAGTCAACATACAGTAGCTCCCCATTTATTCGGTTTCACTTTCTTCAATTTCAGTTACCTGAGGTCAATTGTGGTCTAAAAATATTAAATGAAAAATTAGAGAAATAAACAATTCATAAAATTTAAATTGTGTACCATTCTGAGTACCTCACTCTATCATCTCTTGTAGACATTTGATCATCTCACATAATCACAAGAAAAAGGGTGAGTGCAATACAGCAAAATATTTTGAGAGAGAGAGACCACATTCACATAGCTTTTATTACAGTATATTACTATAATTGTTCTTTTTTATTATTAGTTATTGTTGTTAATCTCTTATTGTACTTAATTTATAGATTAAACTTTATCATAAATTTGTATGTATAGAAAGAAGCATAGTATATGTGTAAGATTCAGTACTATCTACAGTTTCAGACATCCACTAGGGGTCTTGGAACTTATGTCCCAAGGATAAGGGGGATCTAATGTATTAGACAGAATTGCCACAATGACACTCAAATTGTGAAGCCTGAAATAATGCTGCATATACCTTAAGCTTTTTTAAAGGAGAGGGAATGGTTTTCCAAACAAGTTGCCCCGAATTCTCTGTGTCTGTGGACTACATATATGTATATGTATATGTATATGTATATGTATATGTATATGTATATGTATATGTATATGTATATGTATATGTATATGTATATGTATATGTATATGTATATGTATATGTATATGTATATATACATATACATATATAATAAAGTACATATATAAAGTACATATATATTATATATGTACTTTAAATATAATCTCATATTGAGTTCCAAAAATGCTATTTAAATATTCTACGAGTATCTGGAAATGGAAATATGCTGCATGTCAATATTCCATGAAACTACCTGGGAAAATTCATGACATGGAAGTGTGGAAGAGATTCAGTCTTATTTCTCATCATCTGTTTAAATGAACTTTGCTTAACAGACTTAAAGCATCTCAAATAATTTTAGATGTAGTGGCCAGAATCGCAGAGGGAGTGGTTTTAGGCATTTTTAAACTAAAATATACAGTTTGTTTTTCTCAGCAACAAACATGACTTCAGGGTTATCATCTAGTATCCTCTTCCCTGCTTTTGCACCCCTAAGCATAATATTTTTGTTTAACTCAGTGCAAAATTTAATTGTCTGGACTAGCATGATGGAATCACCCCTCAGAGAATGGGGTCACAGGAGGATCAGGCCACCTCTGTCTTCTTGAAAGGGTGCAGAAGCCCTAGCCAGACCCTAGGTCTTGTAAGAGAGGAGAGTGAACTGTGGGATGAATGGCTTTCCTCAGGGAAAACCTTCCTTCTTTAAGTGTTAGAGGCCAAGGGGAATGTTTTTCTTTTTTAAGATTTTCAACCTCCCTACTTGGTCTCATTACTGCCAAGTTGCACACAAACATGTGCTTGAATCCAGACGTTTTCCAGGCCCTCTGGACACATCTTGATTTCTTCTCCCAGTTAAGGTTCCATGCTGGGTCTGGTGCTCACAGTCTTGCACGTGGGGAAATTGCCTAATAAATCTTAGTGATCATTGTTTCCTTATATAAATGGGGTTTTTCTTCATACATCTTCTACCTGGTGCAAAATGCATTGAGGACTGATTTTCTATGAGTAATTGTGCAATTTTATGCATTTGCAAGAACCCCAGTCTTTAATAAATCAGACCTTTAAAGTCCTAAGAGTATTTTTTTTATGCATGGACCTGAACATTTTAAATGGTTTGTGGTCATTTGTGTTTTTAGTAATCTGCTTGGTTTTCAGTTTGCTTGGTGGTATTGGCTGCAGACTTGTAATTTCTGCTACAGCTGAATTTTCCACTCAGAGCAATTATATGGCTCTCCAGCATACACAGAGGCCAGAACAGACATTTTTGCCAATTTGACTAATTTCACTGACAGACTCAGAATCTTAAGTGTGGGCCATATAATGGACGTGATTCATATCTTACGTTAATTTGCCCAGGATCTAATGCTATCCTTGTGTGGATAACATTCTCTTGCCTTCTCATCAGGGTGTCTCAGAGTATGCAAGGACCTATCCCACAGGGAAAACACACACACACACACACACACACACACACACACACACACAGACACACACACACACACACACACACACGTTATTCCTTGTTTCCAGCATGTATTCTTAGGGCCAATAAAATCCTTTAGGAGACGTGCAATGTCCACACAATTTTGGATGTATCTTTTCTTGATTATATAGAAGGAGAGAAGATGTTTAGTGTTCAGAGCTGAAGCAGAATTATTACTCATCAAACCAACAGACTGGTTTTATGAGGAACAATGGTATTCGAATAGTCTATTGCAGGGAAAGGCAGCATGATTCTAGAGACGGTCCCTTGTTCTGTTTTATGAGTGATCTCAGAAGAATGACAGATAAATCAGATGTCATTTAAGTATAGCTAACATAAGACAATGCTTGCATAATATCAAATATTAAGGCAATGAAAATTCAGTACTTAAATTCATTGCATATAATCTAGCTCAACCTAAAATTAATGCTAATTATTATGCATGAGCAGGAACTCTAAGTGAAGTTCAAGTCCACATAGGAAACAACATATTTTGAGAAGCTGGGAGAGGGAAATTAGTAATATTTAAGCATGTGCTATATGGCCCATGTCTTGCCTTTATTAAATCTAATTAAATGTGGAAAGAATCATGAATCCCATTTTCCAGGTTAACCACTCAAAATAGGAAAATTAAATAAAATCCCTAAGATTATACAGCTGATAACTAGCAGAGTTGAACTAGAACCCATGTATGTCTGACTACCAAAGCTTAAATTTTTCCCACTGCACAATTATTTCCTTAAACTTATACAAAGTCTTGAGTCTTCATATAATTAGCAAAATTTAACAAACTCCTTTTGTTATCATTGTCCCTTCCAACTTTCGTGCCATTACTTTAGATGCTGTGTTCTCACTTAGATACTCTCTCGAACAAGTGTTCATTTGGTGCCTGCCATCCAACTGTGTGCTAAGGACCAAGGAACACACATATGAAATGTAAGGTAATTTCTGTCTTCTAGAAGCTCGTAATACAGATGGAAGGACTTGAGGGGACCACATACAAGAGTTTAGTAACAATGCAAAATAGTATTGACTCCTGCCTGCTTTCATTTATTCATTTTCTCATTCACAGTCAATGAAAGCTAATTTTTCTAAAGCATATTTTATTTAACACACATTTGCAAGACATTTGAGTAACTTACAGTGTTAAAATACATGTCATACAAAACATTTAAAATAAGACTGAAAGATCAGAAACAGTTCAAACAGATAAGAGAATATTCAACTAAGATCCTTCGAGTATAACACAAACCTCTTACAATTGAAGCAAAATGTAAAATCGAAGTGGACTTTGCTGTTCTCCTTAGGTCCACCCAAGGAATAAACTCTTTCTTGATACAAAATATAAAAGGAAATTATTCAAATAGATCCACATACAAGTTGGCATGGCCATCAATGCATCACAACCTCAGAGGATCACCCAGGAATTGGCTGTGATTAACAGAGATTATTTGAGGAAGTACTGCAGAGAAGCAATTTACGGCAAATGAGTGGGTGATAATGCAGATGATTTTAAGAATTAAGAGCATCTAAAATTAAATACAGTAAATCACAGAGCGAGAACATCACTTCCATATCGATATTTTTTCACTTGGACTGTCTCCATTTGTTGCTGAGTCATAAACTCTAATGCTCTCTAATATCTGCTAACTTTCCCTATTAATAAAGGAAACAAAGGCCTCAGGTTAATTGCTTTCAGTAAGTAAGAGTATCTAGTGATAATTTTGAACATAATTTTTTGTTTTATTTATTTTCATGGCTTTTCTTCTATTTATAACAAGTAATACTAGTTTTCTACTTATGGTAAAAATGTAAAATTCCCTTTAAAAATCAATTTACTTATGTTTTAAAAAAATGAGACTTTTAACTTATCTTAGTAGTGTAAACTCAAAAGTCTAACAATACCGAGTGTTGATGTATGTGTGGATTCATAAAATACCTATATGTGATTAGTGGCAGAATAAATTGGTGTGGCTCCTTTGGAAAACAGTTTGGCGTTGTTTCCTTAAGTTGAACATTTGCCTGCCTTATTGAGCCACTGTTCCACTCATATGTCCATATTCAAGATACATTTTTGTATTTGAACAGAAAGAAATGTGCAGAAAAAGTTCACAGGAGCCTTCTTAACAAGAGTAAAATCATGGAAAATCACTCACATATCTAATAGCACTAGAGCGGTGAAGTCACATAATAAAATATTAGGCAGTGGTCAAAATGAATGAACTACAGCCACACAGAGCGATATAGATAAACCTAAGTGATATAAAGTAAAAAAAAAAAAAAAAAGGCAAGACAAAAAATTATATTCCGTTAGATTTTTCTCTTAGGATTAAAAACAACTAAAATAGAAATGTACAGTTTTAGATGTACATATTGAAATAAGGCACAGAAAACAAAGCAACAGAGTGATGAACACAAGATTTAAGATGATTTTGAGGCAGCAGTAGACAGAAGGTTAGGATATGGATAGGAATCATATGGCTAGATTTAGATTATTGTCAATGTTCTGGCTTTTGTTTGGAGTGGTAATTATTACATTATTCAAAGTAATTATTTGACTAACAAAATAAGGAAAAGTAAGCCTTGAGTGGGCTTATGATAATAATCTATCAGGAACCAAAAATTATGGTGAATGAGGAGGAGTGAGGAGTTTAATACAGACAGATGGTACTTACCTGTAGCCTGCCCCTGATGAGGGGGCCAACAAGAGAACAGCTGCCTCTCCAGCCCACACCTTGGCACCACATGACTCAGTCTTTCCTTGTGTGTTTCTCATGCCTCCCGAGCACTGACTCCCCCTGGAGCCCAGGAAAGTAGCAGATATTCTGGAAATTGAGAACAAAGTCCTTCAGGAACAACTGAAACAAGCTTTACAGGAAGCTGAAACAGCTAAGCATTAGCTAAAGTATTTTCTAAGTCAAGGAGAGTTGCTTAAAAGTGAGAGGAAGAGCAAGACAACAATGGAAAGAAGTATTTGTAAAACAGAAATTAAATGTGAAGATTCAAAATATATATCATTGGAGACAGAAGCAAGAAAAGCACAAGTTGCAGATTCAAGTGGATGAAAGACAAATGTTAAAATCCAAGAACATCCATATATCTCAATTGTCCACAATGGAAGCCAAATTGAAAACAGATCCTAATAGAATTTCTGAAACACGTCGAAAAAGTCCCCCAAACCTTGAGAGAGTGGATGGAAATGAAATAAGGAGATCCCACCCAAGCAGACACATGATATTGCTTACAATAAAGTACAATTTTTTTATACTTAAAAACAAACATTATGATAAATGTAATTCTGTACATTTGAGGTCCGATAGGAAGAATAAGAGAGAATTTAAAGAAAGATTCTAAGCACAATAATGGTACAAATGTGATGGAGATGGAACTGACTAAAATTTGAAAAATTTTAGTAAGAAGAGGCACTTCCCAAGAAGGCTAGTTTATATAGTTCAAATAGTCTAAAGCTTGGAAGTCAGGTTGCGGGGCGGGGGGTGGGGGGGTATTCAGAAAGCATCTGAACTGAAAAAGTTAAGCACAGAGGCCAAAACAAACAAAGAATTTGGGGCACTGTGGGAACTGTGGAGAAAATAAGATGCACGATTAAATATTAGATAAGAAAACTCAGAGAATCAAGGGAAGTAATGTGATCAGGGAGGTGTCATCTATGACAGGTGCTATGTGGAGCATTTTTGACATTTGGGAATTTGCATTTCTGTCTCTTGAAATGTCCAGACCAGGGTCAGTCTGAAGTACTTACTGATAATCTACCTTTTTTCAAAAAAAAATTAAGATAGCTTACAATAATATTTAACATATAACATAGATATTTTAAAAGATAACTTAAGTGAGGATTGGTGAAGAATAGATGAGTAAATACAAGGGGAAGAAGCCACATTAGAGTCAACACTCTTAATACAAAAAGAAAAGTGTGCACCAGAAGGTCGCTGAACACTCTTGCCATATAACAGATTGTGAAGGAACATTAATACTATGTTCCTTTAGCTGCACTTTTGCAGGATTCACAGATACATTCCTCAAGTATTGAGCTCAGACTGTTCTCGAATTGAAGGCAAGTATGATAATGATTCTCTGAGAGCATCTTCTTGAGAGAGCTAAGCAAGTATACTGGCTTTTGGTATCTAACTTATGAATGGGTGGAGAGCCTACAAAAATAGATTGGGAGTACACATCTTAAATGATTTCTAAGTAATAGCAGTTTCTGCAATATTTTTGGCAGGAGCATTTTGAGGTTGACTTTCTGAATTGTGCCTGAAGTTGATGATAATCTCTAAACAGGGAAGTCCATGTGCTTCAAATTCTTGGTGGACAAGTAGAATAGTTGACCTTTAGATGCTAACATGGAAAAATGTGGACATTCCAGCCCAGGCTGAAGGCCACCCATTCTCTATACTCAGGGAAGGACAGGATACGCAGAATTTTAGTGGGGATTTGGGATGGAGCCTCAGTGAGTTAAATCATTATTTACAAAAGATAGAGTAGAATAGATACTTTGGAGACTAGAAAAAGCTTGTGGTGAAAGGGAGCCCAAGCTCGCAAAAGTAAAAAAAAAAAAAAAAGATAGGCAAGCAGTTAAAAGATGAAATATCCACAATAGTGTTTATTTCCAGTAGACTAGTGATTTTTCCCATTTGGATAGAGGAGCCAGTATAGGTCTTTAAGCTGTGGAATAACAAAAAAACATGGAGTCTTAGAGAAAATTATTAACTGAGCAGAGAACTGTAGGTTATATGGGGCTGACATAAGAGGTATGAAGCCAGCTAAGGAGTTAGGGTAGGAGTTCAGGCCCTGATGCCAGGAGCACTGCCTCTCAGATGAGAGACCATCTCCTCATTACTCCTTTCTTCTCAGTGAATGTCCCGGTTCTGGTTGGGATCTGTGTTGCTATGTATAATTTCAGCGAATTTGCTTCCCCAAAGTAACAAACTATTTTTAGTTGTCTAGGAAAATAATTATTGTTTAAAATCAACCTTTTCAACAACCACTGATCCAGAAACTAAAGAGTACATAGGATATGGCATAAACAAAAAAGAAATCAGTATTAGGGGATTACTTTTAAAATTCCATTTTTTCCCCCCATTTCAGCATACTTGAGAAACATAACATTTGAGACTTCTGGCTGAAAAACCAGGGATGTCATGCAGTTCTTGAAATGTCATTCTAAAATCAATCTGTGACATTCCTTAAGATTCTGTAGTTGGGGAATGACTCCAAGAGAAATCCTGAAAAATACAGTGTATCCTTTTCAATGTCCAAAACTATAGATCCCACTGGCTTAGGTCCTCTGGAAGCCATTCATCAGGCATTCATAACCACACCCTATATCATGGCCACTTTTCTGTCTTTTAGATCATAGCCATACCTCAAAATAAATCCTTCTGGCATAAGAGAGAGGCAAGCAAGACACAGTAGCTATTAGCTCACTGGCTAGAAGGTTGCCATGTGTGCATGACAGCACACCAGGGCATGCACATCCTAGTGAAAACATAATAGAGAGAAACAAATGGTAATAGAGAGAGGAAGCTGATTCCAATGTTATTAAATTTTTTGGTCAATTCCTGACTTTTTGTGCTAAGAATAGTGTGACTTCTGAAAAAAAAAGTACAGGTGTTTCCATGGGTTGAATTTTCATGCAAAAGAAAATCATACTAGGTTTCATGCACCTGTAACCAGCTACTGTCTGCAGTTCCCAGGATTACCAGATCTTTGAGGCCATCATCTTAAGCTGGAGGATCTGGGAAATGGTTTTCCAGAAGTAAAAAAGGATGGAAAGAAAGAAAAAATATGTCAATTTCTCTCTGACAAAAAGATTTCTTTGATATTAAATTAGAGGTTAAAAGTGTCTTAAATCTTAACAGATCATGCACAATTTAAAACCCTCAGATAAAGTTAAGATTGTCAGTGTCCATGTAGCCCACAGGTTGAATCTCTTTCCTCGCCTTTATTGGCCTTATCTTTGATGCCTGCTTTTTTTGCCTTCATCCCAGTTCTCCTGACTTCTGATGGTTACTAAATATGGTCTACCTGTCCTCTGATGGACTTTAAGCTAGTAACTTGTCTAGGTCTTCCAAGTTCTCTCTTAGACACAAGAGTCTTGTCCCTGGACCTCAGAATGGCTGAGGCAGGTAGCCCATGGAAGTCCTTCCCAGGTAATACCTGCTCCCTACCTAAGAAGCAGATTCCAAGATTTCTTTCCTTATGCTTTGTGCACCTATTCAAATCTTGATCTCAAACTTTCCTATTGTCTGCCATTTCTGAAACTGTGCTTGAAAAAGATGGGTGATTTAGACATTATTCTTGACCCAGTGGGCTGCCTCCAGAATAAGCCTCCACAGGCACATGGGTTTCTCCAGCCTTATTCAGTTAGAAAGTCAGATATTTAGTGGGCTCCTGGCTGCCTCCGCCTCCTTGCCTGGACCATGTAAACTCGCTGAATCCATAAGGTCTAATATCTGAATTATGGATATCACAGGACAAGAAGTACCAGTTTTTCAACTGTATATCTTGAATCAGCAGGTATCTTCAGAAAATATCTTCTGATTTATGCTTTATTGTGTATCATATAGCAAAATGCTTGACACTTAGTATGTGATCGATAAACATTTATTGAAGGAAAGAGATGAAGGAGGAGGAAAAGAGGGTGGGAAGAGAAAAGAAAAGAAGGCAAGGGGAGAGAAGGAAAGGGAGAAAGGAAGGAAATATAATGTGCTTCCTTTCATATTGCAATATATTGGGATTAAATGACTGATTATACAAGCAAAGTGTTTTTAGTTTTTTTTTTAATTCACTGTTTAAATCTCAAGTTATTTTGTTCTCTTCATGAGTAGAATAATCAGCTGTATCTGTAGGGCTCAGATGCATTTTTAGTGATTTCATGCTTCTTCTGCTGACTGGTGGTTTTTAGCTATTAAGAAATTTATTAACTTAAAAGAAAAAGAAAATGCAACAAATCCAACAAGAAGGTAGCTCAACACAGGCAGGAAAATAATCACATGGGAATTGAAAAGAGACAGGTATGCCTGAGACACACGCTAACCAACCAAATCCCTGTGAAAATGCTCAAGGCCAGCTCAAGAAGAATTCCAAGAGCCAGCTTACTTGTTAATCATCCTAGCACTCTGGAATGGGAGAAAAGTGCATTTCCTTTTCACAGAGGCTGGGAGTGGAGTAGGAATCTTCTACTGTTCTCCTTCTATGATCTGGAATCCCCTCAGCAGCCACAAGATGGGCATCTAAGACTTCCCTGGGGGCAACAAGAGGCATTCCCTGGTGAGATTTTAGCTCTTTGGACTGATTTACAGGAGCCCCTGCCCGCGTGAGTCAGTTCTCCCAAAATCTCAGCTCCATATCTCAGAAAGGAAGTGAGGGAATCTGAAAGAAACTGAGTCAGCAAGAGGGAAATTGTTCCACATAGGCTTCTGAGAGTTCTGTTGTTGTTCTTGTTTTAATGATTATATTGATATTTTTCTTCAATGGTTTATTTCTCTCCTTTAATTCCAAGTGAGCGAATTTCTTATATTCTCAGAACAAAACTAAAAGTCCTGTCTTATCATTTTTTTCTGCCCTAGGGTAATACCTGATATTCTCAGAAAAGTGGACACATGTCCTATTTTGTTCAATTTCAGGAGTGTTTGGAAGGCCCCCTTACCCCAAGAACCTCTTATTCTGACTCCACAGAGCAGGCCATTTATATACACAGATCCAAATCTGATACAAAATCTTTGAACATTAGCTTTATTCACCTGAATATAACATGTAAAGGGAGTTCTGGATAAAACTTTACATGTGAATACAGAAGAGCCATAGTCTCACACACACACACACACACACACACACACACACACACACACACTCACACACTTATGCAATCATTCTTTAAGGAGGAACAAAAAACATATGGTAAGAGTGTGAATAAGATCTGAATGAATTTCTTATAAAGCTCATATAAAAGAACACTATATGAGACTTTATACTAAGAGAAGATGCAGAGAGGGGACACAGAAAGCAGGGGATAGCTTAATTGTTTAATAAATAGTTTGAGAAGGTAATTTGAGTACAGTTGACTCTTGAACAATGCAGAGTTTAAGAATGCTGACCTCCCACATAGACAAGAATTTGTGTATAACTTTTGACTACCCCAAACTTGACTACTACCAGCCTACTGTTGACCAGAAGCCTTACCAATAACATAGTAAGTAACACATGTTTTATATTTTATATGTATTATATACTATATTCTTAAAGTAAAGTAAGCTAAAGAAAATAAAATGTTATTAAGAAAATCATAAGAATGAAAAAGTACATTTATAGTTTTTATTGAAAAAAATCTATGTATATATGGACCTGCACAGTTCAAACCCATGTTGTTCAAGGCTCAGCTATACACTGAACTTTGAGAGTTACTGATGATCACCCTTTAGTCCATTTTGTAATTTTGTTTTTTTTTATTTTCTTATTACCAAGTTCTGAGAGTTCTTTATAGAGTCTACATACAAATCCTTTATCAGATATGTGATTTACAAATATTTTTCTACTAGTCTGATTTTTTAAGACTAAAAAATATTTAATTTTAATGAGATCATTTTGTCTACACTTCTTATGGATAATGTTTTTGGTGTCATGTCTAAGCATGCTTATCCTTTGTTTAATACAAAATTACAAAGATTTTCTCCTATGTTTTCTTTTAGAAGTTTTATAGTTTTAGTTGTATCTATCATCTATTTTGAGTTAAAGTTGTTTGTTATGTGTGTGTATGGATGCCAGAGTATTCTAACACTAGTTGTTGAAAAGGCTATCTTTTCCCACATGAATTGCTTTTGCACCTTCGTCAAAAATTAATTGGATTATTTCAGTGGAAACATGGTGGAGTGAGAGACGTCCCTAGTCTCTGCCCTTGAAACAACAATAAGCTGAACATCTAAAACTCAACAAAGAACACCCAAACTGCACACCAGCACATCTGAGTGTGGGATTTGTGCATAAGAGCTACCAAAGGTCAGAACCGTG
>NW_011889083.1:4510317-4519352 GCF_000151845.1 Pteropus vampyrus
GAACATCTAAAACTCAACAAAGAACACCCAAACTGCACACCAGCACATCTGAGTGTGGGATTTGTGCATAAGAGCTACCAAAGGTCAGAACCGTGGGTGTCCGACCATGGACTGGGAGTAATAACGAAGCTGCCTCTCGCAACTGCCGAAGGAGGGGGAGGGGAGAAGGTGTCAGAACTTCCCTAAACAACCCTGCCTGGGACTGCTGTGGGCAGAAAGACCCAGTCATCAGGGCAGAAAGCGGAGAAGTGGAGAGGGACCACAGAGAAACAACAGCTGATTTTTACCAGCTAAGTTGCAAAACCGAGGCTGAGCCGCTCCCCCAATCCCCAACCCAGAGGGCTCCTCCTCCCATATCCTCCGAGACTGATCACTGCCAATCACCACGGAGCCCCAGGGGAATCTGAGCAAACGCTACAAAATTGCTAGGAATCCAAGAATCTTAGATGCCACCTACTGGAAACCAAAAGAAAAGCACTTTCTTTGCATCAGGTTAAAGAGAGAACTTTATATAATAAATCTTCCTTCTGGAAAAACAACAGAATACACTTCCATTAATGTCTAGGCAGATAAACACTCCATTAAACACCATGAACGACCAAGGTGACAAGGCAGCTCAGAAAGAGAAAAATCTCCAGAAAATAAGCTTACAGGCATAGAAATATGCAACTTATATGACAGAGCCTTCAGGATGGTACTTCTGAAAAGACTCAATGAGATCCTAAACAAATCATATCAACAATATCAAGAATTAAAAAAAACAACTAGAGGAGCAGAGCAAGGAGATTGAAATCCTCAAGAAGAACAGAATAAATATTCTGGAGATGAAGAACACACTGCAAGAGTTGAAAAATGAAACAGCAAGCTTGGGAAATAGAGTTGACCAAATGGAGGAAAGGATTAGTGATATCAAAGACAGAAATCTAGAAATAAATCAAAGGAAGAGAGAAACCAAAGAATAAAAAATAATGAAAGAGAAATACAAGAACTAGCTGATACCATCAGGAGAGAAAACAAGAATAATGGGCATTACCAAAGATGAGGAAAAGGAGCAGGGACTAGAAAGCCTTTTCAGACAAATGGTGGACAAGAATTTCCCAAATCTAAGGAATCAGTTAGAGTTTGGAATTCAAGAAGTCAACAGAACACCCAAGTATCAAAACCACAAAAGGCCTTCACCAAGAAACATTGTATTAAAGTTATCAAAAATCAACGACAAAGAGAATTCTCAAGGCAGCCAGGGAGAAGAAAATGATAACGCATAAAAAAAAAATTAGATTATCACCAAACTTCTTAGCACAGACCTAACAAGCCAGAAAGGAAGGAAACCAAATATTTAAACTATTAAGTGTAAGGAACTACCAGCCTAGAATAATGTATCCAGCTAAGCTCTCCTTTAGATATGAAGGAGAAATTAAGACCTTTCCAGACATACAAAAATTGAAAGAATTCTCCACTATGAGGCCTTCACTATAGGAAATACTGAAAGGGGTCAGCTCATCTAAAACAAAACAACAACAACAAAGCATAATTAGGAGTAAAGTGACTACCAGACAAATAGAAGCAGAGGAGTATAACCCTTACTAAGAACAAGGCATTATAGTTTAAATAATAAGAAGTGAATTGTTATAACACGATAGTAGTGAAAGTTCAGCATACATAGGGACAAATTGAGACAACAATGACTGAAAAGAGGAAGATTCAAAGATCCAAATTTGCAAAGGGGAATGGAGATAAGGCATGTGCAGAAGAAAATGGACGACTGTATGTGTGTGTGTGTGTGTGTGTGTGTGTGTGTGTGTGTGTGTATACACACACTATCCTTTACATATTCATAATGGTAACCACACACAAAAGATCCAGAACTGACATATATAACACGAAACAAGAAGAACCAGAGGCAAAACCCACAAAAGCCAACCAAAATAAAGAAAAAAGAAACACATGGACAAGGAAGGATGGAAACACCGAGCTACCAGAAAGCAAAACAAAAAATGGCTGTAAGAAGACCTCATATTTCAATAATCACTCTAAATATAAATGGACTGAACTAACTCACCAATAAAAAGGCACAGAGTTACAGAATGGATCAAAAAACAAAACCCAACCATATACTGCCTTCAGGAGACACATCTCAGCTGCAAAGACAAATATAGACTCAAAGTGAAAGGGTAGAAAATGATATATCATGCAAATGGCATTCAGAGAAAAGCAGGAGTAGCAGTACTAATATCAGATGAAATAGACTTCAAAATAAAAAAGATAAAGAAAGATACTGAGAGAAACTTCATAATGATAAAGGGAGCCATGCACCAAGAAGACATAACATTTATTAATATCTATGCTCCTAATAAGGCAGCCCCGAAATATGTGAAGCAATTACTAAGAGAACTAAAGGGAGAAATAGACCAAAACACCATCGTAGTAGGGGACCTAAATACCGATATGGACAGATCATCCAAACAGAAAATTAATAAGGAAGTAACACGCTTAAATGACACTTTAGTCCAACTAGACATAATTGACATTTACAGAGCCTTCCATCCCAAAACACCTGCTTATACATTCCTCTCTTGTGCACATGGAACATTCTCAAGAATTGGCCACATACTGGGACACAGAGATAGCCTCAACAAATGTAAGAGGGTTGAAATCATACCAACCATATTCTCTGACCATAATGCTTTAAAACTAAAGACCAACTGCAGAAAGAAATCTGAAAGAACCCCAAACACAGAGAGATTAAACTAAATGCTACAAAAGAATAACTGGGTCAGAGATGAGATAAAAAGAGAGATCAAGAGATATATAGAAACGAATGATAATGATAATAAAAAATATCAAAACTTTTGGGACACGACAAAAGCGGTCATAAGAGGAAAAAACAAGAATAAGCCTAAATAAATAACCTAATGCTCATTGTAAAAAACAAGTAAAAGAAAAACAAATGAAGCCTAAAGTCAGCAGAAGGAAAGAAATAATCAAAATTGGAGCAGAAATAAATGAAATTGAAAACAAAAGAACAATAGGAAAAATAAATGAAACAAACAGCTGGTTCTTTGAGAAGGCTGATAAAATTGAAAAACCCCTGTCAAACCTCACTAAAGAAAAAAGAGAAAGGACACAAATAAACAAAATCGGGGATGAAAGAGGGAAATTACAACTGATATCGCAGAAATAAAAAGAATCATACAAGAATACTATAAAAAAAGTATCTAACACCAAATTTAATAAACTAGAAGAAATGGACCAGTACTTAGAAAAATGCGACCTTCCTAGACTGAATCAAGAAGAACTAGAAAATCTAAATACACCGATCAGCAGTATGGAAATTGAAACAATCACCAAAAACCTAACAAAAACTAAAAGTCCATGACCAGATGGCTTCACCAAAGAATTCTACCTAACACTGAAAGAAGATTTAATACCTATTCTCCTCAAGCTCTTCCAAAAAGTCGAAGAGGAGGCAATACTTCCCAACTCACTTTATGAGGCCAATATTACTCTGATACCAAAACCTGGTAAAGATAACACAAAAAAGAGAACTAAAAACCAATATCTCTCATGAACACAGGCACAAGGATGGTTCAAAATATGCAAATTGATTAATACAATACACCACATAAACAAATTAAAAAATAAGAATCATATGATGATATTAATAGATGCAGAAAAAACCTTTGACAATATACAGCATCTATTTATGATCAAAACACTTAACATAATTGGTATAGAAGGAAAGTACCTTAACATAGTAAAGCCCAACTATAAAAAAGTCTCAGCCAACTTTGTACTTTATGATGAAAAACTAAAAACATTCCCTCTAAGATCAGGAACAAGGCAAGGCTATACACTATCAACACTCTTACTCAATATAACATTAAAAGACCCAGCAAGTGGAATCAGAAAAGGGAAAGATATCAAAGGCATCCAAATAGGAAACAAAGAAGTCAAACTGTCACTATTTGCAGATGACATGATTCTTTATATAGAAAACCCTAAAGACTCCACAAGAACACTATTAGAAATAATAAGCAAATACAGTAAAGTCTCTGGATACAAAACCAACGTTAAAAAATTCATAGCGTTCCTGTACTCTAACAACAAAGCGTCAGAAAAAGAAGTTGAAAAAATAATTTCTTTTGCAATTGCAACAAAAAGAATAAAATACTTAAGAATAAATTTAATGAAACATGTGAAGAATCTATATAATGAAAACTACAAGACCCAATTAAAAGAAATCAAAGAAGATACAAAGAAATGGAAAGATATTCCATGTTCTTGGATTGGAAGAATCGACATAATTAAAATGACCAGATTACCTAAAGCATTATACAGATTTAATGCAATCCCCATCAACTCACACTAGCATTCCTTAAGAAACAGAGCAAAAAGTGATCAGATTTGTATGGAAGCACAAAAGACTGAATTGCAAAGCCAACCTGAGAAAAAAGAATGAGGCTGGAGGCATCACTCCGCCTGACTTCAAATTATACTACAACGTGACAGTAATCAAAACAGCATGGTATTGGCAGGAAAATAGACATACAGACCAGTGGAACAGAATCGAGAGTCCAGAAGTAAACCCATATTTAAATGGGCAAATAATTTTTGACAAAAAAGTCAAAAACATACAGCGGAGAAAGGAAAGCCTCCTCAATTAATGGTGCTGAGAAAACCGGAATGCCACCTGCAAAACAATGAAACTACTCTGTTTGCCTATCATCACACACCAAAAATTAACTCAAAAATGGATTAAGGATCTGAATATAAAACCTGAAACTATAAAATGCATCGAAGAAAACATAAGTACTAAACTCAAGGACCTTGGACGTAAAGAGGATTTTATGAATTTGACCTCAAAGACAAGGGAAGTAAAAGCAAAAATAAATGAATGGGACTACATCAAACTAAAAAGCTTCTGCTCAGCAAAAGAAATCATCAACGAGGTAAAGAGACAACCATCTGAATGGGAAAAAGTATTTGTAAGCAACACTTTTGATAAGGCCTAATATTCAAAATATACAAATAACTCATACAATTCAATAACAACGACACAAAAGTGATTTAACCAAAAAATGGGCAGAGTACGTAAACAGACACTTCTTCCTAGAGGACATACAAATGGCCAACAAATACATGAAAAGATGCTCAACATCGCTAGCTATTAGAAAAATGAAAATCAAAACCACAATGAGATACCATCTCACACCTGTTAGAATGGCTATAATCAACAGGACAAGGAATAACAAATGTTGAGGAGGATGTGGAGCAAAAGGAACCCTCATACACTGCTGGTGGGACTGCAAATTGGTACAGGCATTATGGAAAACAGTACAGAGGTTCCTCAAGAAACTAATAATTGATCTGCCATATGATCCAGCAATCCCTCTACTGGGTATTTACCCCAAAGACTTGAAAACTCATATCCATAAAGATATTTGCACACTGATGTTCATAGCAGCATTATTCATAGTGGCCAGGACATGGAAGCAACTGAAGTGCCCTACAATAGATGATTGGTTAAAGAAGCTGTAGTACATATATGCAATGAAATATTACTCAGCCATAAGAAGAGATTAAATACTTCCATTTGTGACGACATGGATGGAACTCGAGATAATCATGCTAAGCCAAATAAGCCAGACAGAAAAAGTTGAACATCACATGATATCACTTATATGTGGGATATAAACCTAAAAACAACAAATGAGCAGGACAAACAAACAGAGACTCATGGACATGAACTATGGACTAGTGGTTACCAGAGGACTATGGAGTAGTGGTTACTAGTGGGGTAGGGGAGGAGAGGGGAGGTAGACAGGGTAAAGGGGGGCCAAATATAGAGCGGTAGGGGGAGGGTGAAGTAGGTAAATGGGATCAAATATATGGTAGCTGAAGGAAACTGGACTTTGGGTGGTGAACACACAATAGAATATACAGATGTCAAATGATAATGTACACCTGAAAATTATATGATTGTATTAACCAATGTTACCCCAATAAACTTAATTAAAAAATAACTAGTTGGTCATATTTATAAGAGTCTATTCGAAATTTCTTATTTTGTTCCATTAATCTACATGTCTATCTCTTTACCAATATCACGCTATCTTTATTACTATAGCTTTACAGTGGATTTTAAAAACTCATAACACAATTTTGCCAACTTTATCTTCTTTTTCAAAATTGTTTTAGTTGTTCTAAGTTCCTTTGCCTTTACACAAAAATTTTAGTATTTGTTCATCTGCATCTATAAAAAAAACCTGGCTGGGACTTTAACTGGAATGTACTGAAAATATAGATCACTTTTGGGAGAACTGACATCTATGTCGAGTCTTCCAATTGATAAACATGATGGGTTCTCTTTAATTATTTAGTTATTACTTGTATTTATTCATCAGCACTTTGTAGTTTTCAGATTACAGGTTGCATATATGTTTTGTTAAATTTATCTCTAAGTATTCCATTTCTGAACTTGTTTTATATATCATTATTTTTTTATTTCCAGGTACATTGCCAATATATAAAATGTACTTTAATCCATCGATTTTTATGTGTTGAACTTGTATCATGCAATCTTACTATGATCACTTATTACTTCTAGAAGGTTTTCTTTTTCTAATTTTGGGTATTGTTTACAATTGTATTATCAGTGAATAAAAACAGATTTATTTTTTCTCTTTCTCATCTGTATGCCTTTGCTTTCTTCTTTTCTTTTAGCCTATAGCTCTGGCTAACACTTCTAGGAAAATGCTGAATAGGAGAGTCGAATGTGGACAATTAACAAAATGGCAACAGTAATTCTTTACCAATCAAATAATTATGTTAAATGTAAATGGATTAAATTTTCCAATTAAAAGACCAGAGTGGCTGAATGAATTTAAAAAAAAAAAAAATTCAACAATATTCTACCTACGAGAACCTGACCTTAACTTTAAGGATACACATGAATTAAAAGTGAAGAGATGGATAAAGATATTTCATGCTTGTGAAAATCAAAAGAAAACAGGGGTGGCTATATTTATATAGAAATATAGAAATATAGAAAAAACTAGGCTTTCAGCCAAAATTGGTCACAAGAGACAAAGGTCACTATATAATAAAAAAGGAGTCAATTCATTAAAAGGACATAACAAATAGAAATATATATGTGCCGAACATTGGAGCACCTAAATATATAAAGCAATATAACATAACTGAAGAGAGAAATAGACATCTACAAAATAATGATAGGTGACTTCAGTACCCCACTTTTATGAATAGACAGATTATTCAAGCAGAAAATTAGAAAGGAAACAGCTAATGTGAATGACACTATAGATTAAAGAAACCTAACAGACATATACAGGACATTCTATCCATGGCAGCAGAATACACATTTTTCTTAAATACACATGAAACATTCTCCAGGATAGATCATATATTAAGACACAAAATAAATCTTGACAAATTTACGATGATTGATATCATATCAAGTATCTTTTCTGATCACAATGGTACAAAATTAGAAATCAATAATGGAAGAAAAATTGAAAAATTAACATAGGTGAAAATTAAACACACTCATCAACAACTATTACAAAGGAAATCTAAAAGTATATTGAGACAAATGAAAATAAAAACAGAACATAACAAATATTATGGAATACAGTAAAAGCAGTTCTAAGAGGAAAGTTTAGAGTGATAAATACTTAAGTAAAAAGAAATGACTCAAAAAAAAAAGAGCCTATGGTTAGCAGAAGGAAATAAATAATAAAGATTAGAGCAGAAATAAGTGAAATAAACAATAGACAATAGAAAAAGACCAATTAAAGTAAAAGTTATTTTAAAGATAGACAAAATTGGCACATCTTTAGCTAGCTTAACAAAGAAAAAAGAGAGATAACTAAAATAAATAAAATGTTAAATAAAAAAAAAGACATTTCAACTAACACCATAGAAATACAGAGTATCATAAGAGACTACAATCAATAATTATATTTTTAAAAATTTGGTAACCTAGAAGAAATAAATATATTCCTTGAAACATGAAATCTACCCAGATAAATCATGAACAAATAGAAAATCTGAACAGACCAATAACAAATAAGAAGATTAAAGCAATAATAAAAAATGTCCCAACAAAGAAACATGCAGGACTAGATGGATTTGTAGGTGAATTCTAACAAACATTTAAAGAATAATTAATGCCAATTCTTCTCAAACTTTTCCATAAAATAAAAAAAAAGGGGGAGTGGAACACTCCTAAACTCATTTTACAAGGTCAGCATTACCCTCATAACAAAGCCAGATTAGGATGCTATAAGAAAAGAAAATTACAGGTCTATATCTCTGATAAATATAGGTGCAAAAATTTTCAACAGAATATTTGTGAAACAAATTCAGCAGTATATTAAAATGTTTATACCTAATGATCAATTGAGACTTATGTCTGGGATGGAAGAATAATTTGACATACACAGAACAATAAATATGTTATACCACATTAAAAAAATAAATACCATATGATCATCTCCATAGATTCAGAAAAAAATTTAAAAATAACATTATTTTATGATTTAAAAATCTCCTTAAATTAAGTATAGAAGGACCATACCCCAACATAATAAAGATAATATATGATACTCTCATATCATGCTCAGTGGTAAAAAGTTGAAAGCTTTGTCTTAAGATTATGTACAAGACAAGGTTACTCACTCTCACCAATTCTATCTAACATAATATTTGAAATTGAGACAGAGCAATAAGGCAATAAAAAGAAATAAAAGACATTCAAATTGGAAAAGAAAAAGGAAAATATTTCATGTTTGTAGATGATATGGTCTTACATATAGAAAACCCTAAAGACTATTAAAAAACTATTAGAACCAATAAATAAACTCAGTAAAGTTGCAGGATACAAAATCAATATAGAAAAATCAATTGCACATAAGACAGTCACAACAAATTGTCCAGAAGAAGAAGAAAAAGAAGAAGAAGAAGAAGAAGAAGAAGAAGAAGAAGAAGAAGAAGAAGAAGAAGAAGAAGAAGAA
>NW_011889083.1:4519402-4521398 GCF_000151845.1 Pteropus vampyrus
AAGAAGAAGAAGAAGAAGAAGAAGAAGAAGAAGAAGAAGAAGAAGAAGAAGAAGAAGAAGAAGAAAACAAATTTCATTTAAGAGAGCATCTAAAAGAATGAAATATTGAGGAATAAATGAGTGAAAAATCTGTACACTAAAAACTACAGAACAGCTATCATTGGGAGTCGCCTGATGTCTAGATGTCTACAACTGGGAACACATAGAAGAGTCCACTTCAAGACTGGCAGGGGTGGAGATGCGAAAAAGGTGGTTCTCACACTTGCATGTGGCGATTGAGAACTCAGAGAAATATCTCAGGTGTGGAGGTCTCCCTGGAACTGTGAGGGGACCCAGCCCTACACTGGGCTCTCCAGCCCAGGGTTCCACTGCCGGGAAGAGAAGTCCCAAAAACTTCTAGCTGTGAAAACCAGCAGAGACTGTGGCTGAGTAAGACAAGGCTTAGGGAATTGTACACTTTCCTCTTAAGGGGCCCACATGTGAACTTACTAGCTGATGGGCTCACTTGCTCTGAGCTACAGCTCTGAGGGAGCAGCTCAAAAGGCACCAGGGACATATGGGGAAGAACAGAGTTGTCAGAATTCAAGGTGAAGACTGAAAGGGTATCTTTCTACCAGACAGAAGTGCTGACAGAGGCCATTGTTCCCTTGTTGAGCTCTCCCCTACCTGGTTTCCAGACCCAGGTGTGGGCCTCATCTGAGTCTTCATCAATGTATCTAACACTGGTCACCCTGCCCTGGTGATTCCCTGAGACTCCACCCCTACCAACATGCAGGTCCACTCAAGCCACTTTCAATGGATTTTCCATACAAATGGCCTATCCTGTTTCATGCTGCAGAATTTCCTAAAGTCTCTCAAAGGATCAAAAACATAAACAAGCAGCATCTAGCCTTTGCGTGCCCCATACTCTTGCTGAGCAGCCCCAAACCCAGCACTAGTGGCAGCCAGCTTCAGTCTGCAATGTGGCCTCTTGAGGCACTTCCAATCCCAGTGTGGGTGGTGGCCATCTGCAGATTGCTTGGTGGTCTATACCAGGTGGCCCTAGGCAGAGCACAGGCTGCAGCAAAACTATGCCTGTGGCAGGGCCCTTCCCAGTTTTCCCTAGCCTGTACATCCAGTGGCTAGCTTTGGTCTGAGCTAGAGCACCACCGAGGGGCACATCTGAGGATGACACACCCAAAGGGCATAAAGGGTAGGCTCCCCTGCACAACAACTCCTCCACTGATCGTGGTCATTCATCACAACCAATCTAACTGAGGGTCAATCTTTCCGAATGACAAGCTAACAGCAACCAAGAATTCTACAACAGGAGGACACATGCAACCCATATAAAGGAAATACCTGGAGCATTCGGCTCAGGTGACTAGAGAAGACTGTGCCACTGAGACCCACTGCACACTTACTACATAGGATCATTTTACTAAGGCCAGAAAATACAGCAACTCTACCTAAGACATAGAAAGAAACACAAGTAGGCAGCCAAAATGAGAAGAAAAAGAAACTTGTCCTAAATGAAAAAAATAGAACAAATGTTCCACCTCCAAAAAAAAAAAATAAAAGAAAAAAGAAACAAAATGGAGACAAGCAATCTATGAGATGCAGAGTTCGAATACTTGTTATAAGGATGTTCAATGAACTTAGAAAAAGAGTAGATGAAATTAATGAGAACTTTAACAAAGAGATAGGAAACATAAAAGTGGATGTAGAAAACATGAAAAAGACCAATCAGAAAAAAGAATGCAATAACTAAAATAAAAAATAACTTAAGATCAATTGACAGTAGATTAGATGAAGCAGAGGATCGAAACAGTGATTTTAGAAGATAAGGTAGCAGAAAACACCCAATCAGAACAGCAACAAGGAAAGGGAATGCAAAACAATGAGGATAGTTTAAGGGGCCTCTGGAATAACATCAAGTATACCAACATTCTCATCATAGAGGTACCAGAAGAAGAGAGAGAGCAACAAATTGAAAACCTATTTCAAGAAATAATGA
>NW_011889083.1:4521843-4526521 GCF_000151845.1 Pteropus vampyrus
AAGAAGAAGAAGAAGAAAAGATTAAAAATATGAATAATAAAATGGCAATAGCTACATATCTTTTAAATTATTTTAAATATAAATGGATTAAATGCTCCAATTAAAAGATAGGATGGCTGAATGGATAAGTAAACAAGACCCTTACATATGCTGCAAGAGACTCACTTCAGATCAAAAGACACACACAGACTGAAAGTAAAGGGGTGGAAAGAGATAGTTCATGAAAGTGGAAATGAAAACAATCTGGGCTAGCAATACTTATACCAGACAAAATAAAGACTATAAAACAAAGGCTTTAAAACAAAGACTATAACAAGACTAAGAAGGACACGGTAATTCCACTTCTGGGTATTTACCTGAAGAAACCCAAATACTCCTTTGAAAGGACATGTGCATTCATATATGCTTATTGCAGCATTATTTACAATAGCCAAGATATGGAGGCAACCTGGGTGTCCATCAATGGAGGAATGAATAAAGAAGAAGTAGTACATATATACAATGGAATATTTCTCAGCCATAAAAAAGAATGAAATCTTGCCACCTGCAACAACACTGATGGACCTGGTGGACATTGTGCTGCATGGAGTAAATGAGACAGAAAAAGACAAATGCCATACGATTTCTCTACATATGGTATTTAAAGAATAAAATAAATAAAACAGAACAAACTCATGGATTCAGAGAACATTTTGAGAGTTTCCAGATGGGAGGGAGTTTGTGGGGTGAATGAACGAGAGAAAGGGATTAGGAATACAAATTTCTAGTTACAAAATAGTCATGGGGATGTAAAATATAACATAAGGAATATAGTCAATAATATTGTAATGATGATGTATGGTGTCAGATGGGTACTGGATTTATTGGAGTGATCACTTCATAAGTTATATAATTGTTGTATACTCGA
Organism: Pteropus vampyrus; assembly: GCF_000151845.1. NCBI lineage: Eukaryota > Metazoa > Chordata > Mammalia > Chiroptera > Pteropodidae > Pteropus > Pteropus vampyrus. The sequence goes on from NW_011889083.1 coordinate 4,522,751, forward strand.
AACTAACATGATATTGTACGTCAACACATTAAAAAATTAAAAATATAAAAATTTAAAAAACATTCAGTTAAAAAATTTGTAAAAAATTATACGACACTGACAAAAGAAATTTAAGAAGGCACAAATAAATGCAAAGCTATCTCATGTTTATGAATTGGAATAATTAATGTTGTCAAAATATCTTTACTACTCAAAATGATCTACAGATTTGATGAAATCCCAATCAAAATTTCAAGAGCTTTTCACAGTAAACAATCCTGAAATTTGTATGGTACCACAAAAGACTCCAATTAGTCAAACTAATCTTGAGAAAGAAAAGAAAACTAGAAGCATCACATTTCTTGATTTCAAACTATACAACAAAACTATAGTAGTCAAAACAGTCTGACCCTCTCATAAAAATAGACACACAGACCAATAGAACAAAATAGGCCAGAAACAAATCTACACATATAAAGTTAACTAATCTTTGACAAGGCCAACAAGAATACACAACAGAAGAAGAAAGGGTATTCAATAAATGTTGTTGAGAAAGCTGCATATCCACATGTATAACATTAAATTTGGACTCTTATCTTACATAAACACAAAAATTAACTTGAAATGGATGAAAGATTTCAGTTTAAGATCTGAAACTGTAAAACACCTAGAAGAAAACAGAAAAAAAATTCTTTGACATTGATGTTGGGCAATGATCTCTTGGATATGACAATAAAAAGCACAGGTGGTTGAGGAAAAATGGAATAGATGATAAAGGCTTTGTTCATCCCTCTTGTGACCAAATAAAAGTTGTGACAGAAACATGAAGCAAACAGCAAGGAAAATTGCCTGGGATCTAGAAGAACAGAAGCACTACAATTAGGGAGGGAGATAATTAACCTGTATTGCCAGAAAGTAGGAGGGGGCGAAGACACGAGGATGCCCAGTCCCCAGCATCTGAGTGGGACAGAGGCTATGGCAACTGGCAGTTGCAGATGCCCTGTAAAGGAGCAATGTCCCTGAACAAACTTTCATGGTGATGGACCTGCTTGCTCTGATCACTAACACAAAGTAGGCTGCATGGAGGGGCCAGGGACTAACATGGGGACACAGAGTTTTTGGAGTGAGTGCCGGAAGCGAGCCTCTCTCCCAGGAAGAAGTGCTGGCGATATCCGTTGTTCCTGTGTTGAGCCCTTCCTGCCTCCCAGTGTGTGGATGCAGCATCTCATAATTGAGATATCATTAAACTGGATAACAGAGGTCACTTCACCAAGAGAGTTTCCTAAAACTCTGCCTCCCACAACTCATGGCCCCATCCAAGCTACATCCAGGTGTGTTCTCTGCGAGTCTGGTGCTCCTTACTGAGCAGCGTCAAGACTCACACTGGTGGCATCTGGCCTCAGTTTCTGGTGTGGTTTCTTGAGGCAACTGCAAGCACAGTATCTGTGGATTGCTTGCTGAATCTTCACAGGTGGACCGGAGGGGCAAAGGCTGGGGCTAAACTTGGCCTGCAGCTGAACCCCTTTCAGGACTGTGCCACTGGACACCTACTACACAAAGTGACACTAATAAGACTAGGAGGCTTAGGAACTTTGATTGGTACATAGAAGCAGACACAGAAAGGCAGCCAAAATGGGAATACAAAGAAGCAGAAACCATATGAGAGAACAAAACAGAGATCCAGGAATAATGGAGTCAAGTAATCTAACTGATGCAGAGTTCAAAATACTGGTTATAAAGATGCTCAAAGAACTTAGAGGAAGTGTAGATGAATTCAGTGAAAACTTTAACAAAGAGATAGGAAACATAAAAATGAAAATGGAAATTATAAAAGAGAAGCAGTCAGAAATGAACACATTATCTGAAATGAAGAGTATATTACAGGCATTAACAAAGTGGATAAAGAAGAGGATCTAACCACAGATATAGAGGATGGAGAAGCCAAGGACATTCAATCAGAATGGCAAGAAAAAAACCCCAAGACTATGAAAATAATTTAAAAAGCCTACAAGATACAATTAAATGTAAAATATCAATGTCATAGGGGCACCTAAAGGAAAACAAGAAGTTGAAGAGCTGTTTGAAGAAATAATGATGTAATACTTCCTTCATCTCATGAAGGAAATAGACATACAACCTCAGAAAGCTAGAGAGACCCAGGAAAGGGGAACCCAAAGAGGCCCACACCGAGACACATCATGATTAAAATGCCAAAGGTTAACTACAAAGAAAGAATATTAAATGCAGCAGAGAAAAGCAGTTAGTTACCTCCAAGGGAGCACCCATAAGGCTGGTAGCTGATATCTCAAAAGAAACTATGCAGACAAAAGGGCTTGACACAAAATATTCAAGTGATCAAAACCCAGGATCTACAATCAAGAATACTTTATCAAGCAAAGCTATCGTTTAGAGTCGAAGGACAGATAAAGAGCTTTCCAGACAGAAATAAGCTAAAGGAATTTATTAACACCAAGCCAGTGTTACAAAAATGTAACACTGCACAGAACAGAATCTCAGGAGTTGGATGGGGAAAAACAGAAAAGCTATCTCTCTCAGTCAGATATCCTTGCAGGAAGAGAGACAGGGGAGAAAGTATGGCGAGTTCTCTGAACAAACTTGCCTGGGAAAACTGCAAGCTCCACACTCCCAGTGGCACTGCCCAGGGATCAGAGCAGAAAGCAGAGAAGTGGGGACAGCGGAGAAGCAGGGACGACAGAAAACAACAGTTGATTATTACCAGCCACAGCTGGAAAACACAAGGCTGAGCCACAGCCCCCATCTCTCAACCAAAAGGGTCCCTTTCTGCATATCCTACAAGACCAAACACAGTAGGGCCGCAGGGGAAATCTGAGCAGACACTACCAAAACTGTTGCTAGCACTGACAGGGACTGAGACTGAGGGTAGAAAGTGTGATGAATATCTATAAGGAAAAAAAGACATTATTAAGAATTTATACAAGCAGGGATCCAAGAGGCTTAGACACCACTTACTGGAAACCAAAAGAAAAACACTTTCTTTGCATCAGGCTAAAGAGACACCTTTATATAATAAATTTTTCTGGAAAAACAACAGAATACACTTCCATTAATGCCCAGGCAGAGAAATAGTCCATTAAACACCATGAACAACCAAGGTGGCAAGGCATCTCAGAAAGAAAGAGAAAAATCTCTACGAAATAAGCTTAAAGATAAAGAAATATACAGCTTAAATGACAGAGAATTCAGGATAGTACTTCTGAAAAAACTCAATGAGATACAAGACAATTTATGTAAACAATTTCAAGAATTAAAAAAAAAAAGAGATGAATAGAATGAGTTCCTTAACAAGGAGATGAAACCCTCAAAAAGAGCCAAATAGAACTTCTGGACATGAAGAATACAATGAAAGAGATGAAAAATGAAATAGCAAGCTTGAGAAATAGAGTCGACCAAATGGAGGAAAAGAAAAAGTGATATTGAAGACAGAAATCTAGAAATAAATCAAAAGGAAGAAGAGAGAAACCAAAGAATGAAAAATAATAAAAGAGAAATATGAGAACTAGCTGATACATTCAGGAGAGGAAACATAAGAATAGGCATTCTAAAAAGGGAAGGAAAAGAAGCAAGGATTAGAAAGTATTTTCAGACAAATAGTTGGTGATAATTTCCCAAACCTATGGAAGGAGCTTGAGACTGGAATTCAAAAAGTCAACAGAACATCCAATTATCTCAACACAAAAAGGCCTTCTCCAAGACACATTTTATTAAAATTACCAAAATTCAATGACAAAGAAAGAATTCTCAGGGCAGCCA
>NW_011889083.1:4526571-4526860 GCF_000151845.1 Pteropus vampyrus
TAAGATGGTAACCTATAAAGGAAAACCCATTAGTTTATCTTGGGACTTCTCAGCACAAACCTTACAACCAAGAAAGAAGTGGAATCCAAAATTCATACTATAAAATGAAAGGAACTACCAGCCAAGAATAATATATCCAGAAAAACTCTACTTTAGATATGAAGGAGAATAAAGACCTTTCCAGATGTACAAAATAAAAAAGGTAAAGAAAGATACTGAGGGACACGTCATAATGATAAAGGGAGCAATGCACCAAGAAGACATAACATTTATTAATATCTATGCTCCC
>NW_011889083.1:4526910-4527260 GCF_000151845.1 Pteropus vampyrus
AGATGAAATAAAAAGAGAGATCAAGAGATACATAGAAACGAATGACAATGATAGTACAACATATCAAAACTTTTGGAACACGGCAAAGGCAGTCACAGGAGGAAAGTTCATATCATACAAGCGTATCTCAAAAAATAAAAATGAGCCCAAATAAACAACCTCATGCTTCATCTTATAAAACCAAGTAAAAGAAGAACAAATCAAGACTAAAGTCAGCAGAAGGAAAGAAATAATCGAAATTAGATCAGAATTAAATGAAATTGCTAATAAAAAAGCAAAAAAAATTAAATGCAACAAATTGCTGGTTCTTTGAGAAAGTTAATGAAATTGACAAACTCCTGGCTAGATTC
>NW_011889083.1:4527310-4528842 GCF_000151845.1 Pteropus vampyrus
TGAAATTGCTAATAAAAAAGCAAAAAAAATTAAATGCAACAAATTGCTGGTTCTTTGAGAAAGTTAATGAAATTGACAAACTCCTGGCTAGATTCACTAAAGAAAAGAGAGAAAGGACACAAATAAACAAAATATGGGGTGAAAGTGGAGAAATTATGACAGACACTACAGAGATACAAAGGATCATACAAGAACACTAGGAAAAAGTATATAACACAAAATCTAATAACTTAGAAGAAATAGATCAAAACTTAGAAAAATAAAATCTTCCTAGGCTGAATCAAAAAGATCTGGAAAATCTAAATAGACCGATCAGCAGTATGGAAATTGAAACAATCATCAAAAACCTACCGAAAAGTAAAAGTTCAGGACCAGATGGCTTCACCAGTGAATTCTACCAAACATTCAAAGAAGATTTAATACCTATTCCCCTCAAACTCTTCCAAAAAATTGAAGAGACAATATTTCTCAACTCATTTTATGAGGCCAATATCATCCTGATACCAAAACCTGATAAAGATAACTAACACACACAAAGAAACACAGACCAATATCTCTCATGAACACAGATACAAAAATCTTTAATAAGGTCTAGCAAACAGAATACAGCAACATATTAAAAAGATTATACACAACGATCAAGTGGGCTCCATCCCAAAGGCATAGGGATGGTTCAACATATGCAAATCGATTAAAGTGATGCACCACATAAACAAATTAAAAATATAAGAAACGTGATCATATCAATAGATGCAGAAAAAGGCTTTGATAAGATACAGCATCCATTTGTGATCAAAACACTTAACAAAATCAGTACAGAAGGAAAGAACCTTAACATAATAAAGGCCATCTATGACAAGCCCTCAGCCAATATTACACTTAATGGTGAAAAACTAAAAACCTTCCCTCTAAGATCAGGAACAAGGCTAGGCTGTCCACTATTGCCACTGTTATTCAACATGACACTGGAGGTCCTAGGGAAAGGCTAAAAGACATCCATATAGGAAATGAAGAATTCAAACTGTCACTATTTGTGGATAACATGATTCTCTGTATAGAAAATCCTAAAGACTCCACAAGAACACTACTAGAAACAGTAAACAAATACAGTAAGTTCTCTGGATACAAAACCAACATTCAAAAATCCATAGTGTTCCTATACTCTAATAACAAAGTGTCAGAAAAAAGAAGTTGAAAAAAATAATTCCTTTTGCCTTTGCAACAAAAAGAATAAATGCCTAGGAATAAATCTAGCAAAACATATGAAGGACCTATGTAATGAAAACAATAAGAACCTATTAAAAGAAATCGAAGAAGATACAAAGAAATGGAAAGATATTCTGTGTTCTCGGATTAGAAGAGTTAACATAGTTAAAATGACCTTATTACCTAAAGCATTATACAGATAGATTTAATGCAATCCCCATCAAAAAGCCATCAGCATTTTTTGAAGAAATAGAACAAAATATCATCACATTTGTGTGGAAGCACAAAAGATCCTGAATTGCCAAAGCCATCTTGAGAGAAAAGTA
>NW_011889083.1:4528892-4529257 GCF_000151845.1 Pteropus vampyrus
TCAGCATTTTTTGAAGAAATAGAACAAAATATCATCACATTTGTGTGGAAGCACAAAAGATCCTGAATTGCCAAAGCCATCTTGAGAGAAAAGTATGAGATTGGAGGGATCACTCTGTCCAACTTCAAATTATACTACAATTTGACAATAATCAAAACGGCATGGTATTGGCAGAAAAACAGACACATGGACCAGTGGAACTAAATTGAAAGTCCAGAAATAAACCCATGTTTACATGGGCAAATAATTTTCGACCAAAAAAAAAAATCTTAGAGAAAGAAAAATCTTTTCAATAAATGGTGCTGAGAAAACTGGAAAGCCAACTGCAAAAGAATAAAACTAGACTTTTTTCTATCACCACACAA
>NW_011889083.1:4529307-4533892 GCF_000151845.1 Pteropus vampyrus
TAGAGAAAGAAAAATCTTTTCAATAAATGGTGCTGAGAAAACTGGAAAGCCAACTGCAAAAGAATAAAACTAGACTTTTTTCTATCACCACACAACAAAATTAACTCAAAATGGATTAAAGACCTGAATATAAGACCTGAAACAATAAAGTTCATAGAAGAAAACATAGGAATTAAACTCATGGACCTTGGACTGTCACACCTCCAAAGGAGCTCCCACTCTGTGAATCCAGACCCTGCGTATCACCTTACTCACAATGGTCACAGTGAAGCCATGCAGACAGCCATGTTTACGTGTGGCTACAGCAGTTGTGGTACAACTCCAACAGGAGAGTACATGCAACCGACACAAGGGTCACCCCTGGAACACCTGGCTCTAGAGACCAGGGGTCATTGCACCACTAGGACACACAGTAAATAGTCTGTGTAAAGTGAGTCTTTCAAGGCCAGAGATATAGCTTATCTACCTAACATATAGAAACAAGCTAGAGAGTTAGGCAAAATGAGGAGACAAAGGAATATGTTTCAAATGAAAGAACAACACAAAACTCAGGGGAAAATAAATAAATTAAATGGAGGTAAGCAGTTTAAAACAGATAAAAAGGTCGTAATGGTCATAAATATATTCACCAAAATCAAGAGAAGAATGGATTTCAAGACATAGAAAATATATTTTAAAAAATTAGAACTCAAGAACAATAAATGAAATGAAAAAATAGAGATAATCAACGACAGACTATTTTCCAATTATGTGATCTGGAAAATAGGGTAGAGAAAATCACCCAACTGAAACTGAAAAAGGAAAAAAGTTTAATGAGGATAGTTTAAGAGATGTCTAGGACAACGTCAAGCATGCTAACATTAACATTATAGGGGCCTCAGAAAAAGAAGAGAGAAAAAGAGGACAGAAAACCTATTTGAAGAAATAATGGCTTAAAACTCCTCTCATCTGGTGAAGGAAACAGATATCCAAGTCCAGAAAACATATAATGCCAAACAAGATGAACCCAAAAAGATCTATACAAAACACATTGTAATTAAAATGGCAAAAGTTAAGATAAAGATAGAATGTTAAAAGCAGGAAAAGGAAAACAACTATTTAAGTCCAAGGAAACTCCCAGAAGACTATGAGCTGATTTTGCAGAAAAAAACTTTACAGGCCAGAATAGATTGGCACAATATACTTAAAGTGATTAAAGGCAAAAACTTACAACCAAGAGTACCTAGAAAGGTTATCATTAAGAACCGAAGGCAAGAGAATGTTTTTTAGACAAATAAAAACTAGAGAAATTCATCATTACTAAACCAGCATTCAAGGAATGTTAAATGCACTTCATTAAGAAAAGAAAAGGCCAAAACTATAAATAAGAAAATATATAAAAGAAAATATCTCACTGTTAAAGGCAAGCATACAGTAAAGATAATGGATCAACCACTAATAAAACTTGTATGAAGGTTATAAGACAAAAGCCAAAGGTAGAAAAATTATTTATATCTACAATAATTAGTTAAGGGAAACACAAACACAAACATGTAAAACAGCACAACAAAAACATAAAATGAGAGGGAGGAGTAAAAATATAGTGCTTTTAGAATGCATTCAAACTTAAGTGACCATCAATTTGAAATAGAATGCAATATACATAGGCTGTTATATAGTAATCTCATGGTAACCGGAAACCCAAACCTACAATAGATACATAAAAAATAAGGAGAGAAGAATTCAAACATAGCACTAAAAAGTCATCAAATCAAAAGAGAAGAGAGCAGTGGAAGAAGAAAGGAACAGGGAAGCACTACAAACACAACCAGAAAACAGTCAACAAAATGGCAATAAGTGCATACCTCTAAATAATTACTTTAAATGTACATGGATTAAATTCTCCTATCAAAAGATATAGGGTGGTTGAAGGAATTAAAAAGCAAGACCCATACATATGTGGTGGCCTGCAAGAAACTCGCTTCAGATTTAAAGAAAAACACAGACTGAAAATGAAGGGATAGTAAAAGATATTTTATGCAAATGGAAAAAAAAGCTGGGGTAGCAATACTTATATCACATAAAATAGGTTTAAAACAAAACTGTAAAGTGAGACACAGAACAATATTGCATAATGATAAAGGAATCCATCCAACAAGAGGATATAATAGTTGTAAATATCTACGCACCTAACACAGGAACACCTAAATGCATAACACAAATATTAACAGACATAAAGGGAGAAATTAAAAGTTATACGATATTAGTAGGGGACTTTAAAAATCCAGTTACATTAATAGATAGATCTGGACAAAAAAATCAATAAGGAAACATTGGCATTAAACTACACATTAGATCATATTAACTTAATAGGTATATACAGAACATTCCATCTAAACATAGCAGAATACACGTTCTTTTCAAGTGCACATGGAAGGTTCTCTAGAATAGATAAAAAATTAGGCCGCAAAGCAAGTCTCAGTACTTTTAAGCAGTTTGAAATCATATCAAGCATCTTTTCTGACCACAACTGCATGAAACTAAAAATCAATTACAAGAAGAATACAGAAAAAGCACAAACACATGGAGGATAATCAACATAATACTAAATAATTAACTGGTCGATGCAGAGACAAATGAAAATTGAAATGCAACAATCCCAAAGCTATGGAACACAGCAAAAGCAGTTCTAAGAGGGAAGTTTACAATGATACAGGCTTACCTCAAGAAATGAGAAAAATCTAAAACAATCTATTCTTACACCTAAAGGAACTATAAAAAAAGTAAAGTCCAAGGTTGATAGATGAAGGAAATAATACATATCAGAGTGAAAATGAATAAAATAGAGACTAAAAATCAGTAGAAAAGATCAAATGAAAAATAAAGAAATTTGATAAAACTTTAGCCCAACTTATCAAGGAAAACCAAAGACACTATAAATAAAGAAAATTGTAGGGTAATATTCCTGATAAACATAGATGCAAAACTTCTTAACAAAATATTACCAAACTAATTTCAGCAATACATTAAAAGGATTGTACATCATTATTGAGTGGAATTTATTCTAGGATATAAGAATGGTTCAAAACCACAAATCATGTAACATGATACACTATATTAACAAAATGTTAAAAATCAAATGATCATCTCAACAGATGCAGAAAAGTATTTATATTTAAAGGACATATATAACTAACCCACAGCTAACATCATTCTCAATGGTGAAAAGCTGAAAGCTTTTTATCTAAGATCAGAGACAAGACAAGGATGCCCACTCTCACCACTTTTATTCAGTATAATATTAGAACTCCTAGCCACAGCAATCAGGCATACTTACATACACATACATACATACATAGCATCCAAAATAGAAGGAAATAGTAAAGCTATCACCATTTGCAGATGGCTTGAAATTGTATATAGATTTAAAGAAAAACACAGACTGTGTTTATAGAAAACCCTAAAGACTCCAAAATATTATTGAAACTAATAAAGAAATTCAGTAAAATTTCAGGATACGAAATTAACATTTAGAAATCTGTTGCCTTTCTACACACTAATAGGAACTATCAGGGAAATAAATTAAGAAAACAATTCCATTTACAATTGCATAAAAAAGAATAAAATACCTAGGAATAAATTTAACCAAGGAAGTGAAAGACCTGATGAAAGAAATTGAAGATGACACAAATAAATGGAAAGATAGATACACCATAATCAAGGGTTGGGACAACTAATATTGTTAAAATGAACATAATACCCGAAACAGTCTACAAATTTAATATAATCCTTATCAAAATACTAACAATATTTTTTATAGAACTAAAGAAATAATCTAAAAATCTGTATGAAACCACAAATAATCCTAACTTTTACATAAAGCAAATGTATATGGAAGACCTTGAATAGACAAGCAAACTTGAGAAAAAAGAACAAAGTTGGAAATATTATGTTCCATGTTTTCAAACTATATAGTAAAGATATAGTAATCAAAACAGTATAGTACTGGCACAAAAACAATCACATGGATCAATGAAATTGAATAGAGACACCAGAAATAAACCCACACTTATATGGTCAATTAATCTATAACAAAGGAGGCAAGAATATACAATGGAGAAAAAGACAACCTCTTCAATAAATGGTATTGGCAATACTGGGCAGATACATGCAAAAAAATGAAAATAGAATATTTTATTACAGCATATACAAAAATATCCTAAAAATTGATTAAAGACTTTAATGTAAGGCCCAAAACTATAAAACTCCTGGAAGAAAACCTAGGCAATAAACTCTTTGGCATTGGCCTTAGCAATATACTTTTAGATATGTCTCCTTGGGAAAGGGCAACAAAGCTAAAATAAATAATGAGACTACATCAAACTAAAAAAGCTTTTGCACAGTAAAAGAAACCATCAACAAAACAAAACAAAAAACTGCCTATTAAATGAGAAAATATATTAGCAATTTACCTATCTGATAAGCGATTAATATCCAAAATATATAAAGAATTATACAACTTATCATAAAAATATCTAATTAAAAAATGGGTGAAAGACTTAAATAAACATTTTTCAAAAAAAGTCATGCAAATGGACAACAGACA
>NW_011889083.1:4533942-4535836 GCF_000151845.1 Pteropus vampyrus
CAAATGTATATGGAAGACCTTGAATAGACAAGCAAACTTGAGAAAAAAGAACAAAGTTGGAAATATTATGTTCCATGTTTTCAAACTATATAGTAAAGATATAGTAATCAAAACAGTATAGTACTGGCACAAAAACAATCACATGGATCAATGAAATTGAATAGAGACACCAGAAATAAACCCACACTTATATGGTCAATTAATCTATAACAAAGGAGGCAAGAATATACAATGGAGAAAAAGACAACCTCTTCAATAAATGGTATTGGCAATACTGGGCAGATACATGCAAAAAAATGAAAATAGAATATTTTATTACAGCATATACAACAATATCCTAAAAATTGATTAAAGACTTTAATGTAAGGCCCAAAACTATAAAACTCCTGGAAGAAAACCTAGGCAATAAACTCTTTGGCATTGGCCTTAGCAATATACTTTTAGATATGTCTCCTTGGGAAAGGGCAACAAAGCTAAAATAAATAATGAGACTACATCAAACTAAAAAAGCTTTTGCACAGTAAAAGAAACCATCAACAAAACAAAACAAAAAACTGCCTATTAAATGAGAAAATATATTAGCAATTTACCTATCTGATAAGCGATTAATATCCAAAATATATAAAGAATTATACAACTTATCATAAAAATATCTAATTAAAAAATGGGTGAAAGACTTAAATAAACATTTTTCAAAAAAAGTCATGCAAATGGACAACAGACACATGAAAACATGCTCAACACCACTAATCATTAGGAAAATGCAAATAAAAACCACCATGAAATATTACCTCACATCTATCAGAATGTCAATTACCGAAAAAGACAACAAATAATAATTACTAGTAAGAATGTGGAGAAAAAGGAACCCTCATGCACTGTTGGTGGGCTTGTAAATTGATGCAGCCACTATGGAAAACAGTATAGAGTTTTCCTCAAGAAATTAAAATCATAAGTACTATTAACCAAGCAATTCTATTTCTGGACATTTTTCAGAAGATTAAAAACCGGTAATTTGAAAAGATGCACACACTTTTATGTTTATTGTAGCATTATTTACAGTAGCCAACATGTGGTAGCAACTTAGGTACCCATTGATGGATGAATGAATAAGAAGATGTGGTATATGTATATATGGAATATTACTCAGCCATAAAATAAGAATGAAATCTTGCCATTAGCAATGATGCTGATGGATATAGAGAGTATTATGCTAAATGAAACGTGTCAAACGGAGAAAGACAAATATTACATTATTTCACTTGTGTTTGAAATTTGAAGGACAAAGCAAATGAGCAAGCAAAACAAAAAAGAAATATAGATATAGATTCAGAGAACATACTGATGGTTGGCAAAGGGGAGAGTGGCGGGAGGATGGGCAAAAAAGATGAAGGGGATTAAGGAGTACAAATTTCTAGTTATAAAATAAATAACTTACAAGGATTTAATATACAGCATAGGCAATACAGGCAGCAATATTGTAATAATATTTTACAGTGACAGAAGGTAACTAGAATTATCATGACGATCACTTTGTAAGATATATAGATATTGAATCACTACGTTGTACACCCCGAAGTAATACAATATTGTATGTCGACAGTACTTTAATAAAAAATATAAGAAACTCATACAACTCAATAGTAAAAATAATAAGAGCCCAATTATAAGATGGACAAAAGACCTGAACATATATTTTTCAAAAAAAGACATGAAAATGGACAATACCTATGTAAAAATGTGTTCAATATAGCTAATCATCAGAGAAATGCAAATCAAAACCACAATGAGGTATCACTTTAATCTGTTAGGATTAGTAAGATAAGAGATAACAATTTTGGATGATGATGTGGAGAAAAGGGATTGGTTGGAATGTAAATAGATATAGCCATTA
>NW_011889083.1:4537526-4551611 GCF_000151845.1 Pteropus vampyrus
CTTCTGGTACCTCTATGATGAGAATGTTGGTATACTTGATGTTATTCCAGAGGCCCCTTAAACTATCCTCATTGTTTTGCATTCCCTTTCCTTGTTGCTGTTCTGATTGGGTGTTTTCTGCTACCTTATCTTCTAAAATCACTGTTTTGATCCTCTGCTTCATCTAATCTGTTGATTCCCTCTAATGTATTCTTCAGTTTGGTTATGCTATTCATTTCTGACTCTTTCTTTTTTTTTTTTTTATGTTTTCTGTCTCCATTTTTATGTTTTCTATGTCCATGTTAAAGTTCTCTCTGAGTTCAGCTACTCTTCCTCTAAGTTCATTAAACATCCTTCTAACCACTGTTTTGAACTCTCTGCATCTGATAGATTGTCGCCATTTTTTCAGTTAGGTTTTTTTTTTTTTGAAACTTTGTTCTTTGTTTCCAGTTGTGGTTGCCTTCTTTTTTTTTTTTTTTCCTATGTATTAGTTAGGACACCTCAGTCTCCTGGTTTTAGTAGAGTGCCTTTACGTAGTAGGTGTCTTGTGGGGCCCAGTTGCGCAGTCTTCTCTGGTCACCTGAGCTGGGTGCTCAAGGTGTATGTCTTTTTTATGGGTTGCATGTGTCCTCCTGTTGTAACTGAGCCATGGTTGCTGTTTACATATCAATAGGAGGGATTCATCCTCAGGCTAATTGGTTGTGAGGACTAGCCAGTGAGAGGCTGACCCTACAGAGCAGGATTCACTTTAGCAGTGCTCTAGTGCCTGTCCAGTTTGCCCTTTCAGTGTGTTCTCCTCAGATGCAGCCTTGGGTGGGGCCCAGCCACAGATCAAGTTCAATCACAGCCTGTACAGTACCCTGGGCCACCTGACAATAGTCACCAAGAAACCTGCAGATGGCCACCACTTGTGCTGGGCTTAGAGGTATCTCCAGAAGCCAATCCAGGAACCAAGGTGGCTGCCACTATTGCCAGCCTTGGGGCTGCTCAACAAGAAATATAGGGCAGGCCGAGGCCAGATGCTGCTTGTTTTTGTTTTCTAAACCTTTGAGAGATTTTAGTAAAGTCTGTAGCTTGAGTCAAGACAGGCCATTGTATGGAAAAAACCACTGGAGGAAGATTGGTGGGTCTGCAAGTTAGAAGGGGCAGAGTTTCAGGGAATCACCTGGGTGGAGTGACCAGTGTTAGCTAGGTTGATGGAGAATCAGATATGGTGGACGCCTGCATCTGCATGTCAGAAGTGAGGAGGGCTTAACAAAGGAACAATGGCCTCTCTCAGTACTTCTGTCTGGGAGAAAGCTTCCCCACCAGCCCTCACTCAGAAGCTAGACAACTAATTTTCTTCCCTTGTATCCCTGATGCTCCTCAAGTAGCTGCCCCAGAGCTGGAGTTCAGACTTTGTGAGTCTGTCAGTCAGTAAGTCCATGCACAGGCCTTTTAAGAAGAACATTTAAGAAGACCATAACCCCTGCAGCCCTCTGTCTCACTCAGCCACAATCTTGCTGGTTTTCATAGCCAGAGGTTGTGGGATTTCTCTTCCTGTCACTGGAACCTCAGGCTGGGGAGCCAAGTGTGGGGCCTGGATCTCTTACTTCTTTGGAGGGACCTCTGAAGCCAAGACATCCCTCCTGATTCTTAACAGCCATACACAGGTGTGGGACCATCCTGTTTCACATTTCTGCTCCTCCTACCAGTCTCGAGGTGATCTCTTATGTATGTCCCCAGTTGTAGGACTTCCATTCAGCCAGACCTCAGGCAACTCCTAATGATGGATGTTCCGTAGTTTAATTGTAATTTTGATGTGGTCATGAGAGAAAACTAGCACAGTGTCTACCACTACACCATCTTGAATGGAAATCCCTAAATAAGGATCTTGAATAGATAATCTTAACTTCCATGTTCACTGCAGCATCATTCATAATAACCATGATATAGAAACAACCTAAGTTCCTATCAACAGATGAATAGATAAAGAAAATGTAGCATATATTTATATACCTACCTATAGATCTCTCTCTCTTTTTCTCTCTCCACACACACACACACACACATATGTACATACATACATACATATATACACACACATATATATACACACACACATACATATATACATACAGTGGAATATTATTATTCAGCCTTAAAAAGAAAGAAATCTTGCTATTTACAATAACACAAATGAATCTGGAGGATTATGCTAAGTGAAATAAGATCAACCCAGAAAGACAAATACTGTATGATCTAACTTATATGTGAAATCTAAAGAAGTTGAACTCATAGAACCACTGAGTAGCATAGAGATTGCCATGGTTTGGGTGGTGAAGGTAATAGGGAGATGTTGGACATAGGGCAAAAACTTTCAGTTATAAGATGAATAACTTCTGGGGACCTAATATAAATCATGGTGATTATAATAAATAATACCGTACTGTATAATTGAAAGTTGCTACGAGAGTAGATAGTAAATACTCTCACCACAAAAAATAGTAATCATTTGAGTTGTAGATATGTTAATTGACTTGATCATGGTAATCATTTCACAGTGTGTGTGTATATATATATATATTTGCCTTTTAAAATGCCAGATTTATTAAGGTAATTTACATACAAGAAAGTACCATGGGACGAGTTTTGACAAATGCATAGTCTTGAAATCATCACCAGCCTAGAAAAAATATTTTCAACACCTCCCAAAATTTCATCAGGTCCCATTTGCTGCCAATCTCCTCCCCCTCCAGCCCCAGAAACACAGAAGGTAATCAATGGATATAGTGAGTTCTAAAGTCAACTAGAATTCAGTCCAGATACTACAACATTTAATCCACCAAACAAAATACACTGGGGGAAAAAAAAGACTATAATAAGGTAATTCTCAGTGTGTAGTGTGTGACCTTGTAGTACAATTACTGGGAACATTTAAACATTTGTTTCACAACTGCTAGGTCTTTTCACTTTCTTGATTGAATTCAACATCCATGGAATAAATTCCATCCTTATCCGTTAAGGGAGTAAGTCTCAAATAAGGCTACTTATACTGGAGAAATTATTTTTGCATAAACATACTCCTTGGGCCCTATCACAGATCTAAAACTTCCAAGATTCTTGTAAAAGGTTTCCTAGGCTAAAGAAACATCATCCTATAATAATGTGTCTTACAAAGCCCACACAACTTTGCAAACATTAACCTTCTGAAAAAGTGTTAGATTTTGCTAATGAAAATAACAATTAAATATATAGGATTTGTTCTACTCTCTCCTGGTTCAGTTCTTGAGCTCAAGTTAGAATATCAAATTAAGTTTGGCATCCCCCAAAATATCTTGTCACCTACTGTATTTGGAGTACTTTTTATAGTTATATCTAATGTATTTATATCTGGCTGCTCTAGACTAAAAAAATAAACACATTTTACACAAAAGGTAGCATTAACTGAGAATTCCCTAGGATACTTGCAACAAGTCAAGGTCTAAATGAAAGCACTGTCCTATGATGTTCGAAATGCAAATAACTTTATTTAAATTGAAAACAATTCTTAAAATTGCATTAATAGTCTATAAAATTCCTAAGGAGTATTTTTAGATAAGGCAAAAATAGTTCTAGATTAACAAGACCAGGTTTGACTTGGGACTTTTTCCTTTGAACAAATTATAGAGAATGGACAAAAACATAGATTATTTACAGAAAACATTATCTACATGTGTACTCGGAGGTACACATTTGATGACAGAAGAGACTTAAGGACATGCTGGAATCTCAGAAGCAGTTCTCAAAGAGCTTAGTTTTATTTTCTTGGATTTTAAGAATGCCTAAGATCCTTCTTCATCCTTGATCTTGGGAGCCAGATAGTACTTTAAATGTCCCATATCAGCAATTTTATACTCTACGACAAGGGGAACATCTGCAGACATACTGAGTGTTACTATAGGAAAGAGTGGAGTAGCTTTTGTAAAGAAGTTCATATATCTTGGTGCAAAAGTTATCTGAACTGGCTCATTCATCTCTGTTGTAACAGCTTCCTCTTCCTCATTAACATTACTTGTTAGCTACAACTTAATATTTCCATTTCTGAGTTCTCCACTTGAAGAAAATTTCACTCCATCCTTTGCACAGGAAATTACAACAGCATCTCCAATATGACTGAGATCTTGGCATATACATGCAAATATACCAGAAGGCATCTTTACTATACAGCTATACTCTTGTTCTGGAATTCTAAGTTGTTCAACATCTAAATCCACTAACTTCATTTCACAGACTGAACCCTTTTCTTTATTTGGAGCTTCAAATACTAGCGCCAAGGTGTCCGCATTATCTTCAGCCCTTAGTGGACATGCTGGCGAGGTTCACGCCCATGGCCAGGTTGCGGTCGCAATAGTATGTGTGAAGCCCTCGGAGAGCAGGGTGAGCAGCACTAAGGAGACGTGGGATGAATCCATGCTCTACAGGTTTACATCACTCGAGCTAATGTCCCAGCAGGCCTCGTTGATGATGTCCTTAAGCGTCTCCAGCACCTTCTCCAGAATGGAGCACTGGACCAGGCGTGCCTCGAGCATGGTGGCGGTGTGCAACGATGCCCCTATAGGTTAAGAGAAGGAGGAAGGTGTAGCTGGCTTAGGCTTCACAGGATGAGAGCAAGCAGAAGAAAGCAGTAGGAACCAGAGAAAAATCAGTGTATATATATTAAATCATCACATTGTACATCTTAAACAATCACACTGTACAACTTAAATATATATAATTTTTATTTGTCAATCATACTTCAATAAACTAGAAAAAATTGTTTTAATATAAAATTTTTTAGATTAGGTCTTTCACCAAAATTGGAAAGTTTTCAATAATTATTTTTTCATATATTCTTTCAGCATCACACTCTTTCTCAACTCCCCCAACCTGAAATTTAAAGATTATTAGACCTATTGTTTTGTCTCCCCGAGGCTCTCCTCATTTGTTTTTATTTCGTTTTCACTCTGTTGTTCAGTTTGGATTATTTCTACTGACCTGTCTTCAAGTTTATAGATTCTATTTTATTTTAAAGAATTGGCTCACAGAATTGTGGGTGTTGGCAAGTCTGAAATCTGTGGAGGAGGCCAGCAGCCAAGAGACCCAGGGAAGAGTTAATGTAACAGCTCAAATCCTCTGAAGAGCAGTATTCCTACTGGACGGAGAATTTCCTCTTCCTTGAAGGACCTCAGTCCTTTATCTTTCAGCTGATTGGATGAGACCTACTCTTGTGGAAAATAATCTGTTTTACTCAAAGTCTACTGAGTTAAATGTTAATCTCATCTAAAAAATACCTTCTAAGTGACATCTGGTCTGGTATTTAACCAAATATCTGGGTAATGTGGTCTAACCAAGTTGACATGTAAAATTAACTACCACAAATTCTCTCTGTCAATTTGGCACACATACACATTTCCTTAAGCCATACTTAATTGCCATATAAAATAACAAAGTCATACACCCACCTAACATGATATAATTATTCTGTGTAAAACTGAAAATATACTAACTCTCTCTTCAGAACAGGATACAAAGTTCTTGGGCGATGGTCACTCCTCTTGATATCTTGTAACTTAAATACCATGATGTAAATGGTATTTAAGTTACAATATTTAAGTGGTATTTAAGTCAACAATACTTAAATACTATAATATAAAGTCAGAGAGAAAAGAAAATAAAAATATTTGCTTGACATAGACACACACAGTCATAACAAAGTAAGGAAAATATACTCACAATCATTGCAAATCACCCCTCTTTAAGAGTTTTGGCTCCTTCAGGTTCTTGTTACCAGCTATTTACCCGATGCCACAGGATTGCTTGGGGGCTGGGTCAGGAGAGAACTGAGAAAAGAAAGAGAAAAAATAAAATGAGGTATTTCCACCACGTTCTGTGCATCAGGAGTT
The DNA here is from genome assembly GCF_000151845.1 of Pteropus vampyrus. NCBI lineage: Eukaryota > Metazoa > Chordata > Mammalia > Chiroptera > Pteropodidae > Pteropus > Pteropus vampyrus. The sequence goes on from NW_011889083.1 coordinate 4,543,409, forward strand.
CAATTTCCAGCTCCTTAAGCCAGAGCTTAAAGGCTCCTCTTAGAGTTCTCATTGTACGTACCCTGAAGTCTCCTTCCGGGATTTGGAATATGTTGAGTATTAGCCAGGGGATACTGGAAGTAAAAACAGTAAACTCAGTGCCAGATCAATGGTACTTCAAGTTTGAGCTCTTTCCCAATCTTTCTGCTATTATTTTCTTTTCAGTGTTCTTAGCTTCCCCATACATTCTGTTCAGATTTTATAGTTGTAATCAGTGAGGGAGATAGGGTGGAGTGTGTTTATACTATCTTACCCAGAACCAGGACCTTTCACCTATTTCTTTTTTACCTTAATGATTATGACTACTAAATTTTTTAAAAATTACATATATGGCTCACATTCGTGCCTTATATTATATTTCCATTGGACAGTGCTTGTTTATAAGATTGATGAAAAATTAAAAATTCATATAATTAATATAGATTAATCACCTTCTCTGTGATAGGTATTTTGGTAAGTGCTGGGTTACCAGATTGAATAAAATGGACATAACCCTTCCATCATGGAGTAGAGGGACAAATGGACTCTAAACAAGTGTCACACACACATATAGATACACAGAAAATGATATCATTATATTTTAAACAAGCATCATGAAGGAAATAAACAATATACCATAGACATAGAGTCCCTAACCTAAGACTGTAATCAGGATTGAAGGAAAGCTATGGAAAGCTTCCCTAAGTAAGAGTCCCTTGAGTCAAGGCTTGGAAATGACTAGGATCTTGATGAATAAAAGTGAGAAGGAGCATTCCTGGCTAATGCAACCCCATGGCTTGGAGATTTTAAATGGGAAGGAGCTTTCCTTAGGGAGAAGAAAGAAGATTGGTGCTGGTGGGTCTCAGGAAAGGCAGGTAAACGGGTATAAGGAAAGAGGAGGTCCATGTTAGTTGAGCAAAGTATGCCAACCTGCCTCAGGAAGAATGTAACTTAATATACATCATCAGTGTGGTTCTCCAACCCTTCTGAAACCCTTCTGTTTAGTCTTCAGAAGTACTGGAGCATTTATTCCTGGGCCCACTTCTTTTCCGAAAGGAACACCAAAGCAATGTAGATGACCTGTTGGAGAACCACACTGATGATGTATATTAAGGAACATTCTTCCTGAGGCAGGTTGGCATACATCTACATTGCTTTGGTGTTCCTTTCAGAAAAGAAGCAGGCCCAGGAATAAATGCTCCAGTACTTCTGAAGACTAAACAGAAGGGTTTCAGAAGGCTGAGAAGATCTATTAAGTGTTTCCTAAACTACCTGAATCTACAACCAGAAGGGTCTCTGGTGAGAAAAGAAAAGAAATAATAAGAAATGTGTCTATAACCAATTTTTTTTTCTTATGTCATTGGACTCAGCCTAAGAACCATGGAGAATAAACCTTCAAATCTGCAGTTTCTCTGGCACAATACCCTCATTATAAAGGTGTATGAACAATTATGAGGTCCAGAGGAATTACAAAATGAGTACAAAATAATAAAGTAAGTTAGCAGCGACAAAACTGGGACAGAGCCCAGAATTCCCTCATGTTTGCCACGGTGAGAGCAGAAGTGCTGGTGCTGACATTAGTGTATGCCAGGTCACGTTTTCACTTCCCTGACTCAATGCACGGTGGCTGAGAGACATAAGTTCTCTGTCCTCACTGTCTCCCAACATACTTCCTTTTTACTTTGGTTATTCTTCAAATCCACTGTGCTCGTATAGATTACTTCTGACTTTTGTGACTTTCCCCAAACAAAAGAGCGGGAATAAATCAGTTATAGAATATTCCCGGGACTTACAACCTATATTTGAATAAGATCATATTTATCTGAGTGACTTTTGAGAGTATCGCTTTCACATTTTTATGCCAAGTCTTCCCATTTTCTATCCTATCCACACCGAACATACCAATAAAAGAAGTTTTGGTTTCCTTTTGCGTAAAACAAAATAATATGAAGAGCCTCAGCTTTACAATCAGCTTGACATATGTGAATACACTCATTCAAATGCTTATTGGACAGCAAAAGGCATCAGTGGAGGGGCTTTTTGGCTTTTATCTGTCATGATCCCAGTTCATACGGCTACAGAGACCTTTGGACGTGATTTATGATTTCTCAGCCCTGTAAAAGAGGAATTTTCATGACTTGCAGCAGCTGTAGCTGGTGAGTAATAGAAGCATCATATCCAGAGCCACAGAAAGAATCCAGCCTATTTAGATATTTATGAGCTGACAGCCAAATTGATGAAGGACTTCATTATGTGTTTATTGAATGGCCAATCCCATGAAGGGTTAAAAAACATGGGTGAGATTCTGTGGAGCAAAGATGCATCTCACATGCCTCGTTGGTGCTTGTAACCCAATTTCACAGGTAGACCAAAGATTTACACTGAAATGTTGAATAAATTCATATTTGATTGTATCTTCTCCATACGTGACTACCGTTTGTGGTTTAACAAACAAATATATAAGAGAAAGGAATGGTCAGTGATAAAAAGTCAGCTCCATAGAACTGTGTCAAGAGCTAGGCAGATGTTTGTAAATAGACTTTTACATGAAAACTAGACAAGAGTCAGAGATTTGCCATCTGGGAACTACTTTCACTGAAGCAAAAGACAGAAAAGGTTGGCTGAGTGGAATTGTGGGTTTTCCTATATGCTGGAGAAAAACCAGATATGCCAGTTATAAAGGATTGGCCCACAGTCTTTCTGCATCCACTTTGTGGGGGTGCTTCTCTCCTCTCACCCCTTTTCCTATTCCCTTACTCCATACATTGCTGCTCACTTAAATCCCAAGCCATTGAGAATTTTGGTTTTACTGGCAGTTTGCATTGAATGATGTCAAATAAATGAGTCAACGTCAAGACCAAACTGAAAAGGGTGTTCCAGTATTGCTAGAGCTGCTTAAGCTTTTAAGGAAGTTTCATATGGAGAAGAGAGAGTTTAGGACAAATAACATGGCTGCTTACAAATATCTTAAGGGACACAAGAAGGAAGTAGGATTAAACTTATTTAGTATAACTAATTATTAGTGAAGCTACATTATTATTAATGTAGTTCCAGCATTCAGAATTTTGTTAGGCTGGATTTACAACCACCTGTTTTGTCCTCTCATCTCAGTGAAAATAGTGTCCAGATCTCAAAAGTCTGAATCCCCCAATTATTGAGATTGAAACCTGGGCAAAAAATATAAGCTGAGGTAGAGAATCACTTTGTCATGATTCATTTTTTTCTTTCATATGTTTATTTTGCCATCTTTGAAAATAATAGAGTTTTGCTAATTTAACTATTGTAATCATTAACTAGAAAATTAGTTTTTCTATATATTTATTATTTTAAAACCCAGTATAATATTAATTATTATTTCACTACACTCAGATTCTACAGAACTTTCTGGGAAAATGTGACTTCAAATGCTAAGGGAAACGAATACATACATGAGAAGTTACATTTTAATGTACTGTTGGAACACTTGTGTTCAAGTAGATAAAGGACACATGACCTTAAATCTCTCACCTTTATATTCACATTTTCAGCTTGTTATTTCCTTTGGTTTTCCATACCAGAATCTCTTTTTCCCAGACTAAGATATGCATAAAAACAATCAATAGTTTCTACTCTTCTCTTTCAATAACTGTTGAAATGTTTTTCTATTAAATATGAATTGTTAGAGGGATTATTAGTGTGCAGAAAAGATGAGATAAGTTATGAATCAGCCTTCCTTAGCTATGTCTTTAATTTTAACTGTCAGTTGCTAATAACCAAGAGATCAGAAAGACAACTAAGATGTCCATATGGTGACCCCACTGGGAGCTGCTTGTTTCTCTTGGAGTTGGGTTTGAAACACGGGTAGACTTTTAGCTGGTCAAGAAAGTTTGCACACAATAAGAGAGAGAGAATTTCAAAAGCTTCCTATTCTTCTCTTTGTTCCTGGATCTCTGTTAAAGTCCAGACATTTCTAGTTACTTCTAGGAAAACCACCTCCTCTGCAACAGAAAAACAAATAAATCCCAACATTTAGACCAACAGATGGCTTATAGGGAAAATATAAATGATCCTGCTGCTGAAGCAAGGAGCTGACACAAATTTGGATATATTTGCAGGTGACTCATAATGCTGCCTCCTTGTGCAGCCTTCTACTGGGTGGACAGCAGACAATATAGCTGTACTGTCTCTTCCTTGGGGAACTGCAGTGATCTGTCTCTGAGCTCTTCTGTGGCAAGGATCTAGCCTCAGTTTTCTCATAGCCACAAAATTTAGCCCACTTCCTCTATATAGCAGGAACTTGTGGATATTTGTTGAAGTGAAATCGAATCCAAGACAACAGATAAATATGGTAGTCTCTCCAGTTGTCTCTCAGGACCTATCTAGGTGGGTTTATTTAGAACTAGTCCATTTTTAGAGCATGCTGGAAAAGTGTAACTGATATTAATGTTCCTACACAGTGTCGCTTTGCCTAGGTTAATAGATCTCAGATTTAAAAGAGCTCTTAAAGATTACCTGATCGTACAGATACTCTGAATACCTTTATGCTTTTTTCTCCTTAACTCCTTTAAAATGCATATATTTCATCCTCATCTCACAAGGAGAAATCTACTTTTGCCAAATAAAATTACACTAAAATTTCCAAATTAATTCTAGTTCATGGATAAAAATTCTTTTCTTCTCCTTTTTTCCACTAATCAAATAAAAAAGAAAAAAAAACATAGGAGGATAATATAATCATTAAGTATCATATAGTAATCTTTAGTTATATTATTGTTAAAAGTAGAAGACACTTGAATTTTTAAATTAAATTATTCAAAGAATACTAAATACATATAATGTAGTATTTTGTGTATATACACATATAAAACTAGATCAGTAAACAACCTTATTGAATGTGCCATGCACAACTTACTTTACAGAAAAAGACTATTAAGAACATAGAGAATGCTCATGAATATGTAGAGGCAAAGTCAGTTAAAGGAGAAACATATACAGAGACTGAGGGAGAAACAAATGCCAGGCAAGAAAGAACAAAGAGGAGAAATGAAAAACAAAAACAAAGAAAAGAAGCAAAGGTGAGGAAAGGAGCCAAATGAGATTTTGGTAAAAGTAGAAAGAGGAAAAAAACTTAGAGAAAACAAGAAACAAAGGAATATGAGAGGCAGAGGAGAGAGAAATAGCAAAATGAAAGCTTAATGCAAGAGAAACTATAAAATAATGCTTAGAAAAAAATGAACTTTGGAGGCTCATTGTCTAGATTTAAGTACCAACTATTTCTCTTAATAACTGTGTTCTCAGAAATTATTAACTCAGTTTTTTTTATCTATTAAATAGGAATAATAGTAGTATCTATATCCAGAATCACTGAGAAGTGCTGAGACATGTGGGTGCTACCTACACCTGAGCATTTGTTTTCATTATTGCCTGCTGATTCATTCCCTAGTCTGAGGCCCTGGTAGCTCCTACATGTCGCATTCACTGTCAAAATCAAATAATAGGCATTCGTGAACACTTTTTATTGACTTTTTAAGTCTTAAATATGAAATATTTTCTAATACTATATTTTTTCAAATTCAGATGATTAGTTTGTTTAAAACATAATAATGTGACTAGATTTTTAGAACACTCAGGATTTCAAATATTCTTTCCCATTGTCACTATAAGTAAACTATGTCAGACCATATGTTGTCTCAGCATCCAGGGGGCAGGGTATGGGCAGAAATTGCCAATGCTATGAACACAGGAGGGATCAATCAAGTTCGTGGCATTCTACACTTCTGAAAATCTTCTAAGCAAAGCCTATATTTGAGTGACTATATCTCCTCTGTGAACCTAAGCCTCCAAATGAAATCAATTTATGAAATTCTTATTTGTTCTTTATTTACATGCCCCACTCCTCTGCCCTCCATTCCCTACCAGCCAACTAATGCCTTCTAGCCACTTAGCACACTCTACTCTGCCATTTCAGATCAACCTTTCAAATAACAATTTGGAAGCATGATGTTATAGAGTGAATTGCTCTTGATACATTGGCTGTGGAAAGCCCTGAAAGTCAAGATAGGTCTAAAATCAAGATAAATGCAATACTTGTTTTAGACTTTCTGAATTCATAGTCATGACACAGAACAAATATGATCTGGCCCTGATGAATTTCTCCACTGCTGTGATGAGCATATAATCAACATTAACTAAAAAAACTGATATATTTTATCATTATTATTTAAAAATTGTGACTTTTGGTGTAACTGACTGAGAGCAAAGTACAAAAATTAAACTAATTATAACGTATAAAACACCAAATGGCAGTAGTAATTAAAACAACTTAATCCACTCCACCAAAGATAATGCAATATAAAATTTCATGGGAATACTCCAGTTGAGAAATTCTAGAGTTACATAAAATTCACTCTGACTCTCATATAGTAAGAGTTCTTCATTGCATGTCAGCTTCTACACCATTCTCAGCAATTTGCAAAATGCACCAAATAAATATTAGTTCTTTGAACTGGCATTCTTAAGGATGCTTCCAGATTCCTCATCATCCCACCTTAACTGTGGTAAGTGAGCAAAGATGGGCTGATTTTATCCATTGCGTTTCTCGTAAGGCTTCTCTCACTTGCCAAGGTGATTTTGAACTAAGTGCCATATATAGCAATGGAAATGAAGTGAATTAATTAGGAGGTAAGGAAACTAAAGAAAAGCATATTTCCTACCAGCAATTCAAAACTCCATGAGGACAAGAATAATGCTTCTTATTAGGGTTCCATTATGTTTCTGGTACTTAGTTGATTGGTGTGTAGATGGTGCTCAGTGAATATCTGTCAGGTGAATAGATGAAGAGATGAAGACAAAAAAAAAGGATTTATGCCATTATCACTGCTTGATTTGCAAGCACTGCTGTTCCTTCTGGTGGTATAGTTTGAGTGCAGAAACCAGTCCTTCATTTAACAACATGTTAATGACAGGGAGCAATTTCAGTTGAACAAATCTGCAATGTATTTTAAGTGTGTAACCAAAGAAACAATTCAACTATTACATTTCTCTAAACTCTAGTAAAATGTAGTCAGTCAGGGCTTCAATTCATTATCCTCGTTTTAAAGAGAATAGGAGGAATTGTTGGGCAAGAGACTAAATTATCTTATTTGAATGATTAGATTTCCTTGAGATACAAGGTCATATATGACCAATTTAGTTCTTTCTACTTGTAAAGATGTCCAGATCCAAACAACTGAATTGAACCCAATTTTCACAGTTCTTTTCCCTCAAGTCCCCACTCAGAAGCAGAGACATCAATGACCAATGATTTTTTATAACAAGCTCCAGTTTGGGAATAATGGGTTCTCCAGTTAGTTTTCAGGCCTTTTCATTTACGATATAACAGCTTTGTTGTTGTCAGCGTTCAATGACATCACAGTCATAAAACTCAGCAACAGCAAAAGATTGTCTTGGTGTTGAAGTGAGAATTCTCCTGCAGCCAGCACCATGCCATCCTGTGTTCTTTGTTCAAGCTCAGTGCTCAGGCTGCTCTGGCTGTACTCAGTTATGGACTCTGACTGCTTATTTGTCATTGCTGCTTCCAGCTGAGAAATACAATTTGGCTCCAACATTTTGCTTCTAGCATTCTCTTCTACTCTAGCCTTCAGGATTAGTAACTCAAGTGGCCACATCTATGAGAGACTTTGATGAAGTTCTAGGAAAATAAACATGAAATTTCACCATAAATGTGTCCTTTATGTATTGAAGACATTTCTACCAAATTAGGCTCTTCTTAAAATCTGAATACTCCTTTACTAGTAGCTGACTGTATCACCACCACACTGGACCTGATCAAACCACAAGCCAACTGGGTGAGACTCGTGTCCTCAGCTACTGGGTTGTCTCAGGCATAGAGCTGCATGTTCCGAGGCATAGGCAGCCCCAGCAGGAGTGGCAAACAGCAGCGAAGCACAGGCATAGCACTTAGCTACCCACAGTCTCCACTGAACCAAGATAGGAAAATTGTTAACTCACCCTCCATTTGCCTCCAATGTTATTAAGAGTCACCAGGTGTAGAAATAAATGTAACATAACTGGGCCATTGTACAGATAGAATGTTGCTGTAAACATCTGTAGAAAAGAACTAAAATACCACTCTCCCTAGGTAAGAAGCAGGCATGAAAAAGGCTTTAGCAGGAAGTTAATTTATAAAATCACATCCTCAGAAAGC
>NW_011889083.1:4556341-4558829 GCF_000151845.1 Pteropus vampyrus
TATGATTAGTAGTTATTGGTCTATTCAGATCTTCTGTTTCTTCTTGACTCAGTCTTGGAAAATTGTGTGATTTAGAAATTTATCCATTTCTTCTAGTATGCCCAACTTGTAGAATATAATTGTTCATAGTTTTCTTATAATTCTTTGTATTTCTGAGGTGTCCGTTGTTGTTTCTCCTCTTTCTTTTCTGCTTTTATTTATTTGGGTCCTCTTCCTTTTTTTCTTGATGAGTCTGGTTAAAAGTTTGTCAATTGTGTTTATCTTTTTAAAGAGCCCGCTCTTGGTTTCATTGATCTTTTGTATTGTTTTTTAGACTGTTTTGTTTATCTCTGCTATGATCTTTATTATTTACTTCCTTCTGCTCTTTTTGGGCTTTGTTTATTTTTTTATAGTTATTTTAGGTGTGAGACTAGATTGTTTATTTCAGATCTTTCTCCTTTCTTGAGGTAGGCCTGAAGTGCTATGAATGTTCCTCTTAGAACTGCTTTGACCATGTCTCATAGGTTTTGGAGGTTTGGGATTGTTGTGTTTTTATTTTCATCTTTTGATTTCTTCCTTGATCATGTTGTTAACCTATCTATTGTTTAATAACAGGTTATTTAGCCCTCATGTGTTTGTATGTTTTTCAGTTTTCTTCCTGTAATTGATTTCTAGTTTCATATCATTGTGGTCAAAGATGCTTGATATGATTTTAATCTTATTAAATTTGTGGAGATTTTTTTATGGCATAACTTGTTTTGTGGTCTGTCCTGGAAAGTGTTCTGTGCATGCTTGAAAAGAGTGTATGTTATGTATTTGTTGTAAAATTCTCTAAAACTATCAGTTAAATCCATCTAATCTAATATGTCATTTAAGGCTGCTGTTTTCTTGTTGATTTTATGTCTAGATGATCTATTCATTGATGTCAGTGAGGTGTTAAAGTCTCCTACAATTGCTGTATTACTGTCAGTCTCTCCCTTCATGTTGTCAATATTTGTTTTATGAATCTAGTTGCTCCTACATTGGGAGCATATATTTTTACAAGGTTTATATCCTCTTATTGGACTGATCCCTTTATCTTTATGTAGTGTACTTCTTTGTCTCTTGTTATAGCCTTTGTTTTAAAGTCTATTTTGTCAGATTTAAGTATCTATCCTAGCTTTTTTTTTTGTTTATTTGTTTCCATTTGCATGAAATCTTTTTCCATCCCTTCACTTTCAGTCTGTGCATCTTTTGCTCTGAATCATGTCTCTTGTAGACTGCACATATGTGGGTTTTGTTCTTTTAACTATTCATCTACCTTATGTTTTTCGATTGAAGTATTTAATCTGTTTACATTTGAACTGATTATTGATAAGAATGTAGTTATTGCCCTTTTATCTTGGTTATTGTAAATAGTGCTGCCGTGATCATAGGGGTGCATAATCTTTTCGAATTAGTATTTTGGTTTTCTTTGGATAAATACCCAGAAGTGGAATTACTAGGTCATAAGATAGCTCTATTTTTAATTTTTGGAGGAAATACCATACTGTTTTCCATAGTGACTGTACCAGCTTGCAATCCCACAAACAGTGCATGAAGATTCCCTTTTCTCTACATCCTCACCAACAGACGTTTATTGATTAATTGATCATAGCTATTCTGACAGATGTGAGATAACATCTTATTCTGGTTTGAATTTACATTTCTCTGACAATTAGTGGCATTTAGCATCTTTTCATATGTCTAGTGCCCATCTGTATGTCCTCTTTGGAGAAATGTATATTCAGATGCTTAAGGTCTGTTTTAACAACAGCTCACTGGTTTAAAATGTTTTATAATTTTAAAGTACTGTGAAAACAAAACAAAAACAAAACAAAAGGAAAAACAAAGAATGTGAAACAGAGATTATATATGGTCCACGAAAGCTCTTGACAGAAAAAGTTTGCTTGGCCATTAGCCATTTGTGTTATTTAAATTAATTAAAAATTAGAAAATATTAAAAAAATCAGTTTCTTAGTTACATTAGCCATATATCAAGTGACCAATGGCTACATGTGAATAAAAGCTACCATTCTTAAATATCCATATAGAAAACATTCCCTTTATTGAAGAAAGTGCTATTGCATCATGCTGGTCTATATAAAACTTTCTTTGGAGGTTTAAGGTAGTACTGTTTGTGGTTGTTCTAGAATAAAGTTTCTTTCTTGTTCCTGTTTTAAGAAATTTAATTGAAGCAGTGTGGACAATGTGAGACTTGCAAAAAAAGAGTCCTGACTGATTTCTAATGGATTTCAACTTGAGTAGATTTGCCATTTGAAGCCTTAATTTGTACATTGAATTTCATTAGCTCTCAGAAATCAGATCTGTGGCTGTCCTCACAATGGCCCCAGACTCACACAAGTACCTGAAACAAGCTAGTAGTTGACAGGAAGATTTTCACTGGCCACTATTTGCAGCGTCCAGTCTTGAGTTATTTTGGCTTGGCTTTCATCTCCTTCAAGTTCCTGCAAGCCTTTCTATGTTTTTT
>NW_011889083.1:4558879-4575904 GCF_000151845.1 Pteropus vampyrus
TGCTTAAGGTCTGTTTTAACAACAGCTCACTGGTTTAAAATGTTTTATAATTTTAAAGTACTGTGAAAACAAAACAAAAACAAAACAAAAGGAAAAACAAAGAATGTGAAACAGAGATTATATATGGTCCACGAAAGCTCTTGACAGAAAAAGTTTGCTTGGCCATTAGCCATTTGTGTTATTTAAATTAATTAAAAATTAGAAAATATTAAAAAAATCAGTTTCTTAGTTACATTAGCCATATATCAAGTGACCAATGGCTACATGTGAATAAAAGCTACCATTCTTAAATATCCATATAGAAAACATTCCCTTTATTGAAGAAAGTGCTATTGCATCATGCTGGTCTATATAAAACTTTCTTTGGAGGTTTAAGGTAGTACTGTTTGTGGTTGTTCTAGAATAAAGTTTCTTTCTTGTTCCTGTTTTAAGAAATTTAATTGAAGCAGTGTGGACAATGTGAGACTTGCAAAAAAAGAGTCCTGACTGATTTCTAATGGATTTCAACTTGAGTAGATTTGCCATTTGAAGCCTTAATTTGTACATTGAATTTCATTAGCTCTCAGAAATCAGATCTGTGGCTGTCCTCACAATGGCCCCAGACTCACACAAGTACCTGAAACAAGCTAGTAGTTGACAGGAAGATTTTCACTGGCCACTATTTGCAGCGTCCAGTCTTGAGTTATTTTGGCTTGGCTTTCATCTCCTTCAAGTTCCTGCAAGCCTTTCTATGTTTTTTTGTTTCTTGAGGTTCCCGTCCTTTCTTCTTTCCTGCTAAAATATAAGTCCCTACTTCTGGTTAAAATGGCAGAGTAGGTAAATGTTGTGCTCACCTCTTGCCACAACCACAACAAAATTACAACTAAATTATAAAACAATCACCCTTGAAAACCACCTGAAGACTAGCTGAACAGAACTCCTCTAACTAAGGATATTTTTAAAAGCCGCATAGAGACTGGTTGGAGGAGTAGAGGCATGAAATGGGGTGGACCCACACCCATGTATGATGGTTAAGAATTGGGAAGGATATCTTGCCTACAGAGGTCCCAGCCTCATAGTGGGCTCCTTATCCTGAACCACCAAGGCCAGAACGAACAGTTCCTACTACATATCGCTGTGAAAATAAGCAGGGATACTCTGGTGAGATGAAAGGTTGCTGTAGACCCAGGTGTCCTCTTGAAAAGCTGGAGCACAGACTCCTTCACAAACACTTGCCCCAAGCTCCAGTGAAGGGACATCAGCTTGAAAAGCGCCAGGGATATATGCAGAGGAGCTAATTGTCAGACTTCAGGGCAAAGACTAGAGGAGCAGCTCTCTCTGGGACAAAGTGCTAGCAGTCACCATTGTTACTTTGTTGAGCCCTTGCCCCACACAGCCAGCAGGTGCAGCCAAGCATCAAATCTGAGCTCGCCACTAAAATGGTTAACACAGCTTTCTCAAATCTCTTTCAGAGGCTAATCCACAAAAATGGCCAACCCGGGCCTATCTGAGGACTTTCCTAAAATCTCTTACAGGTCCACAAACACCAAAGAACCAGTGGCTGGCCTAGGCATGCCTTATACTTCTTGGTAAGTGACATCAAGAACAGCAATAATGGAAGGCAACCTTCATTCACAGCATAACCTCTTCCAGGTGCCTCCAAGCCTAGTAAAGGCAGCAACCCACTGATAGTCACTTTGTAGCTCTTACCAGGTGGCCTGGGGCCACAAGAACCCTCCCCAGAGGCCCCAGAAATAACACATCCAATGGCTGGCTTCAGACCACACCAGAGGACTATCAATTAGCTCCATAAATGACATACCCAAAGGGTGGACTGGCAAACACCAGAGCCCTGCTAAAGTGACTCTCACTCAATGCGGTCAGCACCTGCTCAGAAGCTTGTCCACTAGTCATGGCCAGTCCTCATAGCCATCAGCTTGAGGATTAATCCCATCCATTGATGTGCCAACAGCAATAAAGTCTCAACTACAACAGGAGAGCACACACAATCTACACAAAGGACACCCCTGGAACACCTAACTCCGGTGACTAGGGAAACTGTGCCACTGTGCTCCTCTGGACACCTAGTGCATAAAACCACCCTTCCAAGCCTGAGAGATGTAGCAGATCTATCTAATACACAGAAACAAACACAGAGAGGCAGCCAAAATGAGGAGACAAAGAAATATGTCCCAAATTAAAGAATAAGACAAAACTCCAGAAAAAGAACTAAACAAAATGGAGGCAAGCAATCTACCAGATATACAGTTCAAAACATGGGTTATAAGGATGCTCAATGAACTTAGGGGAAGAGTAGATGAATTCGGTGACAACTTCAACAAAGTAACAGGAAACATAAAAAAAAAAGATAGAAAACAAAGAAGAACCAGTCAGAAATGAAAAGTATAATAACTGAAATAAAGAATACATTAGATGGAATCAACAGCAGTTTGGACAAAACCGAGGATTAAATTAGCAATTTGGAAGACAACATAACTGAAAACCCCAATTGGAACAACAAAAAGAAAAAGAAAAATTTTAAGTAAGGACAGTTTAAGGGACCTCTGGGACAGCATCAAGCATAACAACATTTGCATCTCAGGGGTACCAGAAGGAGAGGAGAGAGAGAGGGGGATTGAAAATTTGTTTTAAAAGATAATGACTGAAAATTTCTCTAACCTGATGAAGGAAATAGAGATACAAGTCCAGGAAGTGCAGAAAGTCCCAAACAAGATAAACCCAAAGAAGCCCATACCAAGACACATCATAATTAAAATGTCAAAGGTTAATGACAAAGAGAGAATTTTAAATGTCGAAAGAGAAAAGCAATTATTTGCCTATAAGTTAGCCCCATAAGACGGTTAGCTAATTTATTAACAGAAACTTTGCAGGCCAGAAGGAATTGGCAATAAATATTCAAAGTGACAAAAAGCAAGAACCTACAACTAAGATTATTCTATCCAAAAGGCTATTATTTAGAACTGAAGAAGAGATAAAGAACTTCTCAGACAAGAAAAAAACTGAAGTACAGCTCAAGTAATGTAATAATAACTCTATATGCGGTCAGGTGGGTGTGAGACTTATTAGGGATGATCACTTTGTAACTTATATAAATATCTAACCACTATGCTATACATCCCCAAATCAGTATTATAAGAAATGTTAAAGGGACTTCTTTAAGAAGAAAAAGAAGAAATAAAAAATATGATTAAGAAAATATTGCAAAGAAAAAAGTTTCTCACTGACAAAGGTAAACACATAATAAAAGCACTGGATCAACAAACACTAAAGCTAGTACAGAGATTACAAGGCAAAAATAGGAAGATCATATGTAATTACAACAGTAAATTAAGGGATACACACAAAAGAAGTGAAAAATAATGACAAAAACATAAACATGGTGGGGGTCTGTAAAATGGTAACAATTTTAGAATGCCTTTGAATTTACATGACCATTAACTTCAAATACATACTATATACATAGCTTGGTATATCTGAAGCACATGGTAACCACAAATCAAAAATCTACAAGGGATAAAGACAAAGGAATCCAAATACAACACTATAGAAAGTCATCAACATATAAGAGAAGAGAGCAAGAGAATAAGAAAGGAACAGAGAACTACAAAAACAATTGGAAATAGTTAATAAAATGATAATGATTAAATACTTATCAATAATTACTTTAAATGTAAATAAATTAAATACTTCAACCAAAAGACGAATGGATAAAGAAGATGTGCTACATATATACAATGGAATATTACTCAGCCATAAAAAGAATGAGATCTCACAATTTGTGAAAACATGAATGATGATATTATGCTAATGAATAAGTGAGACAGAAAGCCAAAAATCAAAAATATGATTTCACTTAAATGTATAATCTAAAAATCAAAGTCAACAAATAAAACAGAAACAAACTCATAGATACAGGGAACAAACTTATGGTTGCCAGATGAGAAGGTGTTTGGGGGGCTGGGTGAAAAAGATCAAGGAATTCAGAAGCATAAACTGGCAGTTACAAAATAATTATGGGAATGTAAAGTACAACTCAGGTAATATAATATTGTAATAATAATATATAGTGTTGGGTGAGTACAAGACTTATCAGCGACAATCACTTTGTAAATTATATAAATGTCTAACTACTATGCTGTACACTTGAAACTAATATAATGTTGAATGTCAATTGTAATTGAAAAATTAAAATAAAATAAAATGTAATTTCCTTCCATTTATTATTCAGAATAATTTTGTTCCTCACCTCCTTCTTGGCTTTGGGCATATATTTACATATTTAAAGATTCAAATATACTCTGCTAAACAAAGTAGCATTTACTAAATTACCTTTTAGCAATAGGAAATATTGACAAAAGCTTTGAAACCTCCTTTTTGCTTTTTCTTACCAATATCTATAACTAGATGGGAATAGTATTAACATTTATTTCCATATATATAAATATATATAATGATTCACTCATTAGAAGGTTAAGTGCAGAGTTTTTGTTTAAATGACATTTTCCTCTTGCTACTAGGAGAATGTGTGCCGTCAAGGAGAGCACTAGAAGAAGGAAGGCAGAGAGCATCATTGAGTGTCACAGAGATAAAAGGGGATGAAGACTGTATTAGATCATTCAATGGGGCTTCTGAAATTTTCCTTAATAAGCCATTTTAGTAATGTTGATTATTGAGAAATGGATAGGAGTGAATATAAACTATAATTTTAAGGAATTAAAAAGACAAAAGAAAATAGAACGCCAGATATTCAAATACATTTTATTATTTCAAGATAGAACATATTGGAATATTTAGACTCCAGTGAAGAAACCAGTCATAAGAAGGAGGAAAAAAACCTATTCTATGAGATATTAAAAGTAAGTTTTAAATGTGCAAGCCTGGGGTCATAATTTATGTCACTTACATGGTTTGGTAAATACTAACCAGGTCTTTAAAAGAAAAAAAATCTCATCCGAAACCAAGTAATACCTATATATTCTCCAGAAGAAAATATAAAATTGTTCTGTATGGTTGCATCTATAACACAGACCCCATAGATAGCAACTCTTCTAATTTACAAACAAAATTAAGCAAAATGAACAGAAAAACACAGGCTAAGATTATCTGTCAGAATAAAAAAAAAAATCACATCACATGAAGGAACAAATAACCACAAGAGAGACTTTGTAGACACAACAAAAAGGAGAATCAGTGCTCTACAAACTAGAAGTGACAGAAAAATCTTTATAATGTTAATAACATGGGTCTGTTTATAATGAATAACAAAAGGAGAATAATAGAAGCAGTAGAAACTATATGAATAATAAAGGATTCCTAATACTGAAATATATAGCCACTGAAATTTAAAATTTATTGGAAAAATTAGCTTAGACACAGCTGAAAAAATAGAAATTAGGAGATAGATTTGAAAAGTACAGTAAGAATATAAAATAGACTGGTAAAAACATGGAAAATATGAAAGTGTTTGAAAGACATGGAAATTATTTCTATTTCCTGCCAATATGGAATAACAGGAACTAGATTTAATTTTCCATCTAAAACAATAAAAGAAAAAAGAATAAAATATTAAAAATCTGAAATATATAAAACAACACATTTCAACACAACTGATGTTAGGCATTGAAAAACAGTGATTTCTGAAATTAAGAAAATAAATGATGTGAGCTCTTCCTTTGACTCAATCTTGAGAGAGTCATGTCACAGGGAAGGAAACCTGGATATAGCCCAGTGGAATCCCTTATTGGGGATACAAAGGTGCTAGAATATATGGGACAGAGTACTGAGAAAAGAGAGAAGCACAGAGAGAATTTTGGAGTTATGTATAGGGTACCCTCCAAGTACTCAGCTGAATGCCAATCAATTTATGCAAATGAAGAGGAAATCCAAGGCCTGGGAAAGAATAACATGAAAAGAACAGAGGAAACAATAACCTGACTAGGAAAAAATGCCTATTCTAACCAGTCTGACTGACTCATGATGTATGGGAGAGTGCCAAAAAAATCCCTATACTACTAGTGAGAAAAGGTTAGCCTTGGACGAAGGACTGCTCTGATCCTGCTTAATAAATAAAGTAATGCCCAGTAAAATCTGTTTTCCAGTATTTTTCCCCAGAAAGAAAACTTCAAGAATACTTATAGGAATACAAAGATAACCTACACCCAGTAAGATAAAATCTACAATATCTAGAATCCAATAAAAAATCACTAGACATGCAAAGAAACAGGAAAAATCCAATACTTAATGAAAAGAAAAATCAATCAATTGAAATCAACCCAGAACTGAAGTAGATGTTATAATTAGCAGACAAAAAGTTAAGTGGAGAAATGAAAGATATATAGAATGACTAAATCAACTTCTAGTGATGGAAATAACAATGAGATGGAAAATACATGCGAATGGGATTAATGGAAACTAGATCATTTCTTTGCAGGAAAAAATTAGTAAACTTGAAGATATAATAAAAACTATTTAAATTTAAATACGGAGAAAAAGATAATTTTAAAAACTAACAGAGCTTTGAATAAGTAGTAGAAGTGAAAAAAAACTTCAATCATGTGATTGGAATAGGAGAGGATGGAAATGTGGGGGAAAAAGATTTGCTGAAAAAATTTTTTAAATGGCGAAAACTATAAACCCACAGACCCTAGGAGCTCAACACACTCCAAGCTTAAGAAAAATGAATAAAATTATACCAAGACACATCATAATTAAATTGTTTAAAAGTAATAAAGTAGAAAAAAGCCTATAGCAGCCAGACATAAAAATAAGATTTTATGCAGCAACAGAGAAGACTGACAGATTATGTCTTGTCGGAAACACAAAAAGTAGATATAAAAGCTACATCTTTAAAGTACTAAAAAAAAAAGCTACCAATTGAGAACTCTATTAATAATGGCCAATTGGTTAAAGAAGAAATCACAAGGTAAATTAGAAATACTTCAAAGAAAAATGAAAACAAAATGCAACATATCCAAACTTATGAGAAACAGAGAAAATTTACAGCTATAAGCACTTACATTAAAAAAAAAAAAAGAAATATATCAAACCATCAACCTGACTTTACAACTCGAGGACCTGGAAAAAGGAAAGCAAACTAAACCCAAAACTAGGAAGGAAATACTAAAAATTAGAACAGTGCTGCTGTGAACATAAATGAAATAGAGAATATAAAAACAATAGAGAAAAACAATAAAACAAAAACTTGGTTCTTTGAAAAAAATAAACAAAATTGACAAACCTTTAGCAAGATGGACTAATAAAAAAAAGAGAAGACAAATTATTAAAACCTAAAAGAAATCTTCATGGATAAATATTTTTAAATTTGGGGGTAGATACTCAGAAGAGGGTTTGGCAGGTTCTATGGTAACTCTAGTCTTAATTTTTAAAAATATTATTTCCATACTATTTCCATAGTGTCTGTTACTATTTACATTTCCACCAGCAGTGTATGTGGGTTCCTTTTCCCCCACAATCTCTCCAAAACTTGTTACTAATTGTCTTGTTGATGATAGCCATTCTTACAGGTGTGAGGTGGTATCTCATTATGGTTTTCATTTGCATTTTTTAATAGCTAGAGAAGTTATCTTTTCATATGTCTGTTGGCCATTTGTATGTCTTCTTGAGAGAGATGGCTATTTAGGTCCTCTCCTCATTTTTTAATTGGATAATTTGTTTTTCTGTTGTTGAGTCATATGAATTCATTATATATTTTGGATATTAGCCCCTTATTGGAGGCATCGTTTGCAAATATCATCTCCCATTCAGTTAGTTACCTCTTTGTTTAGTTGATAGTTTCTTTGCTGTGCAGAGATTTTTAGTTTAATATAATCCCATTCATTTATTTTTGCTTTTGCTTTCCTTGCCTTTGAAGTCAAATTCATAAAATTCTATCTAACTCCCAGGTTCAGGAGTTTAGTACCTATGTTTTTTTCTATGTAATTTATTGTTTTATTTCTTATATTTAGGTCTTTTATCCATTTTGAGTTAATTTTGTGTATGGTGAATGATAGCAGTCTAGTTTCATTCTTTTGCATGTGGCTTTCCAATTTTCCCAGCACCATTTATTGAAGAGGTTTTCTTTTTTCATTGTTTATTTTGGGTTTCTTTGTCAAAAATTATTTGCCCACATATCTGTGGGTTTATTTCTGGTCTCTCAATTATGTTCCATTTGTCTGTGTGTCTGTTTTTCTGCCAGTACCATGCTGTCTTAATTATTGTCACTTTGCAGTATAATTTGAAGTCAGGCAGTGTGATATCTCTGGCCTTGTCCTTTTTTCTCAGGGTTGCTTTGGCTATTCAGGGCCTTTTGTGATTTCAAACAAATATTATGAATTTTTGTTCTATTACTTTAAAAATGCCATTGGGATTTTGACAGGAATTGCATTAATCTGTATATTGCTTTGGGTTATATGGCCATTTTAACTATGTTGATTCTTCCAATCCATGAACACAGAATTTCTTTCTATTTTTTTGTCTTCTTCAATTTCTTGGTGTCTACCCAAAAAATTGAAAACATTTATATATAAAGATATATACATCACCATGTTCATTGCAGTATTATTGATGGTGACCAAGATATGGAAACAACTGAAGTGCCCTTCGATAGATGATTAGATAAATAAAATGTGTTACATATATACAATAGAATATTACTTAGCCATAAGAAAAGATAAAATACTGTCATTTGAAACAACATGGGTGGATCTTGAGATTATCATGCTAAGCAAAATAAATCAGAAAGAAAAACTTTAGAACAAAGAGATATTTGTACGTCTATGTTCACAGCAGCCCTATTCACAATAGCTAAAGCGTAGAAGCAACCCAAGTGTCCATCAATGGATGACTAGGTAAGCAAAATTTGATATATACATACAATAAAATATTATTCAGCCTTTAAAAAGTAAAGAGATTTTGACATATGCTGCAACACAGATGAACCTTGAAATTATGCTAAATGAAATAAGTCACAAAAGGATACTGTATGATTCCACTTATATGATATATTAAAAATAGTCAAAATCATAGAGACTGAAAGTAGAATTGTGGTTCCTGGGATATGGGGAAGAGGTACAGACTGGGAATGTTATTGTCTAATGGGTGTGGAGTTCCAGTTTTATAGGATGAAAGGAATTTTGCAGATGGATGAGGGTATGGTTGCACAATATTATAAATGTATTTAATACCATTAAACACTTAAAAATCATTAAGATAATACATTTTATTTTCTGTATATTTTATCACAATTTAAAACAGAAAAGGCTAACAATCTAGAAGATCAAATTGAAGAATTCTCTAAGGCTCCAGTACAAATGAGCAAACAGATAAGAAGAAGAATAAGAGACAGGATAGATCCACAAGCTCAAACATCCATTTGATAGAAATTACAGAAAAAGATAATAAAGAGAATGGAGTACAGGAAATAATTAAGAAAATAATTGAAGAACACTTTTCAGAGCTAAAGAAAAATTTGTTTTGAGATTGTCAGTGCCTACCACATACCCAGTAAAATTGATAAAAAGAGACTCACTCCTAGACACATCTTGTTGAAATTTGGGAATTACAATGATAAACAAAAAATCATAAATGCTTCTGGAGAGAAAAAAGAGATAACCTATAAGGAAATAAGAAGATTGACAGCAGACTTATCATTGAATACTCTAGATGCTAGAAGTCAATGGGACAAAATCACGAAAGTTGTCTAGACAAAAGTTTTAAACTTAGAATTCTATATCCAGCCAAATTAGCATTTAATTTTGAGGGTAAAACAAAGATATTTTTTGATGTCAAAGAATTCAGAAAGTTTATTTCTTACATACCCTCTTTGAAGAATTGCTGAAGGATATATTTTAGCAATCTAAGGTGAGTATAAATACATACACACAATATATATTTTCTCCCCACACCAAAAGTCAGCCAGAAATATGGGAAAATAAATTGCCGTGTTTCTACCCAGTAAGATGGACAGTAATGGTATACTTGAGGATGAGGAGAAAGAAAGAATACAGATGTTATCTAGATGTTGGTAAAGTTAAAGATTATATTAAAAATTTTAATGGTAATTGTCTTAGCTTGTATAAGAGTAAACTTTCTAAATGGCTGAGGTGAGGAAGGGAATCTATCATTGTAAATATAGACAGAAAAAAAGTAGGGGGAAAGTAATAGAAAAGCCTAGAAAAAAAGATGGCAGTATAGGTTAAATAGAAAGAAATGAAAAAGTTGAACTCTTATCAAGAGAAAAATAGTTTTTATCATTTACCGTAATGAGAATCTTGAACCTCTTTTAAAATTTTTTCCTTTGAGTATGCATTTGCTTATTGTTAAATGTTTTTCTATTAAAAAAATAAAAATTAAAAAAAAGAAAGAAATGAAAAGTTCCAACGGCTCCTCATTACCTTCAAACTAATCTCCCAAATATATAATGTATAAATAAGGCTTTTCCTAATCTTGTCCCACATCTCCCTTTTCATGCTTATGTCCCACCACACCTGCCCACAGTCAAACCTCCAAACCCAAACAACAGCTCACGGTAAGCAAATGAGAACCCACTGACAACATTCTAGTTCATCAGGACTGTGTTCTGCATTCACTCACAGCAAAGTGCCTTGATGCACACATCTGGATTTTTGCATTGTGCTATTCTTCCCCCTGGGCTGTCCCTATTCTTTTGATTTGTTCATTTAAAAAACATTTACTGTTGGTTAAATTTGCTTTGATTCTTAGAAGTTACCAGATATCTACCTATAAAGAGAAGAGCTTTGGGTTTTTAAAAAAATGTCTGTTGCCATTTATTCCAGAAAGTCTAATTTAGAACCCTTTGTGTCTATCTTTACTTTAAGAGGGGGAAACTAAGTGAATTCACTCTTTGTAAAAGTGCTGGGTTGGCAGTCCTGGAAGTTTTGGTTCATCTGTTTTTTCTCACTGAAGATGGAAGAATTCCCCCAAGTAAGGTGACCTCTTCATCTCAGTGTATCTAAACCTTGCCTGAGATCACAAGTGATCTAGAGGCTCTTTTCTTCAGACAGTGTAGCTAGATGGTAAAAAAATAATAATAAAAAAAATAGTAATCCTATAGCTTGGGCACTAAATGCAAATCTTGTACTGATTTTCATAAGTGGCTTTAATTGGGAGCATTAGTACAGAGTAATAAAGGGCACAGTTCCTTAAATCAGATGTGTGTTCAAACCTCAGCTTCCTAATTTACTACCTGAGAGATTTTGGGCATTTTGCTAATCCCCACTTTACCTTCGCTTTCTCATCTGAGAAATGAGGATAATTATATTGCCTATCTTGTCAGGAATTAAAAATTTTCTAACATATATAAAACACACAAATAGAAAACTACTGGACAAATATTGAACACTCAATAAATACTTCTTTTTGTTGTTTCTTAATAGCACTTTTATTGATATACAACTTAGTACTCACATACTATACAGTCCATTTATTTAAAGTGTATGGTTTGATAGCTTTTAGTATAATTGTGTAAGCATTACAATAAATATTTCTAATAGTAATAATAATAACCTTCTGGAAAAGCTGATGGTCAATGGCTGGTCTGAATTTAAGTAAAGAAAAGGGGAAAAAAAGATTCAGAGAACAAAAAATAAGCAAGAAAAGAGAAAAAAGTATTAAAACTGAGAGGTATGCTTCAACTTTAATTAAATCACTTCCCAGCTTTCCCTTTCAATCTGAACTGCGTAGACTGCAGAATTAAAAGTAGCAATATAGAGAATTTATTTATCTTCCATGATAGGGAAATACGAACCTTTCAGAACTATCATTGGCAAAAGTGACAGCAACATAAACCTCTGGGTAAAAAAGGTGATAGTATTACCATATGTGACAAATTCTTTTCTCAACTAGATCCCCATTGCTCCAAATAAAGGAAGGCTCTTTTTACTTCATGCCCTGGAATTTTCCTTTTGCTTACTTTCTTTTATAATGATAATTTCTTTTCATTTCTGTTTTCCCCCTTAACTGCTCTTCTCTTTTAATTTAGGAAACAAAATAGTACTATTTCGGGAGACACAGTTCATGGCCTCTAAAACTCTTATGTTTACCCTGTGCCTACTTCTAAAGACTTGAAATCAGAGATTGTAGAGGGCAAACTCAGGAGAAAGGGAAAATGTTTGTTTATTATGAATTAAGCATTTGGGGTACAAAGAAAAGTCTATCTTGCAAACGTTGTTCTGTTGCAAAAACAAAATCTAGAGTTGCCCTACTCCTTTCTTCTGTCATTCAGGCTGGCTGTGATTCCTGAATCTGGGTGCTCTGTAGGGATGCAACTTGGGCTAGCATTGGTCTTCTGGCTTATAAAATGAAGCAATGTGTCCCCCTTGATGTTATTTTTTCAATGTCTTCTATTCCTTCATTTTGCCCTCGCTAATATTAAATTTGAAGATGTCCAGCTGATTTGGAGTGGTTGTGAGGGCTGTACCTTAATTTCCTCCTTCTTTCTTACAAAATGAGGAGCTTTGTAACACTTATCATCTACAGTTCACCATTTAGTACTAAAATTATTATGTCAAACATATGTATCCTACCATCAGTCTTTTGCTTGTGAGCAGAGGGAAACAGTTCGACATGAACCCACAGATAATTTTCTCTCTTGAAGAAAGTCATCTAACTCCTTTCTCCTTACCAGCAAGGGGCAGAGTTGATGATCTGATTTGGTCATTGTGCTGTATTTTTTAATGGTGAAACCAACATGCAATTTGCAAGCATACAGGGGTGTCAGCTTTCTTCCTCAGAAAATAAGTTTCAGCACCACTACAGGAGAGGAAAAGATAGTGATGTTTCTTCCTACTATCTAAACTATTGTCATTAACTCTGCGCTGAAATAATTTGCTTAATGTTTGACTCATGAGGGTATAGTCTTCATGAGTAACAGCCAAGTATACATATATTTTTTCACTTTGGTATTCTTGTTGTGAAGCATGGTGTTGAGAATGGAACAACATGTGTCTTTATAGTTATTTGTTAAATATTTGTTAAATAATTATTCCAGATGCAGAGACCACTAATTTTCTCCCAGTATCCATTTCTCATTTTGCAGCATAGTGCTGCATGGAAAAAAGATGATATTTACCAGCTTTTTTCCTTGTTTTTTCTTGTAGGTGTGGCCACTTACTAAATTTCATTCAGGGTATGAATATTAACTTGTCCAGGCCTTCAGTGCTATGCCATTTGTCTCTCTAACATCTTTCCAAAAGAATGTTTATGAGAGCTTCTGTGGAATGGGTATAACTTTAATTTTATGGCTTTCAGAAATGTGAACACTTCACCAGAGCTTTGGTGACACTTCCTGGCAAGACTGCCAAGAAGGGGAGTAATTTGTGGAGGTAGGGATCATAGCCATGCCTAAAGGAGAACAACATTAGCTAAGTCCTTCTCTGATATATGGACAGAGAGAGAGAACTAGATCTCAATTTTCTTTTTAGAAAGGAAGTTAGGGGCCAAAACAATTAGAACATTGGATTACAAATATTTTAGAATGTCTTTATGTTTACTTCCATTTTTCTCCCCTCCATTAAGTCATTAATATGAAAAAGGAAACATAGGCCTACACTTGGGGCAAGGACAAAAAAGAGTGTTTAGAGACTGTGTTCCATTCAAAGCCAAGCTGCAGAGGAGGAAATTATGATCCCTATGGGATAGAGTAAGAACAGCTATTTAGTCAAAAAAATGTGTGTGAGAACATGGGGTCTGCTTTGACACAGAAAGAACATACTGTGTGATTTGGGCCTCTGAAGAACCCTTGGCATGATTACAAGAAAACCTATATTTGATTCTCCTGTGAAGCTGTCTTGACCCAGTAGGGCAGTGGGAGCAATACTAGCAGAATCAAGGTTTATTGAACATGTAAATATTGGCCTTTCAATTTTAAATTTCTTTCATGTAAGTTGATATTTGATTGACTAGTTTTTTTTTTTTTTATCATGCACTTCCAAAACAGTTTTTTAAAGATTTTAAGTGTAGACTGAGAGGTTTTTCCTAGCTCCTCATTAAGTCCTTTATCATGGCTGTATTATTTTAGTCAATTAAAAATATATAGATTAGGACTAAACATCTGGCATAATTCTACATAATGCAAAAGTTGATTTAAGTGAATGTCAAGCACTACACTACAGATAACCACAGAACAGTGTCAGGGGCTTCATTAACTTCTTATTAAGTTAGAGGACTGCTATCAGTCTTAAATGCTTTTGTCATTTGTTAGTTGGAAATAATTATTCGAACTGCTTCTGGAAGTAATAACAACTAGATTTTATAGGAAATGTTCCTAGTGTAACAAATAAATTCTGGATAAATTATATGAACATATTTTTAAATTAGCTGTGGAATTATTAAGAAGATAAAATCCCCAAAGATTTCTCTCAACCCCTGATCTCCAAAGAAAAAAGCAGCAAACTGAAAAACAAAGGAATCAGCAATAATAAATATAAAAGTGAAGACTGTCTTGGACCAAATACTGATGTAAAAACCATAGAATCATGCTAAGCAAAATAAGGCAGGCAGAAAAAGTTGAAAACCACATGATATCACTTTTATGTGGAATATAAACCTAAAAGCAACAAACAAGCAGGATAAACAATCAGAGACTCATGGACATGGACAATAGACAAGTGGTTACCAGAGGATAGAGGGAAGGAGGGAGAAGGAAGGTAGATGGGGTAAAAGGGATTAAATATGTGGTGACAGAAAGAACTCTAACTATGGGAGGTGAACACACAATGCATATATGAATATATATATATATATTCCTTACTGTTAAATTGTACACCTGAAACTTATTGGATTTTGTTAACCAATGTCACCACAAAAAAATAAATTAAAAAAAAAAAGAACATAGAATTTAGGGAATTAACATGTATGCCACAGCAAGAAATTAAGCCGTAGGACTACACAAGGCAGGGAGCTAAATTCAAGACTCTAGTATTAAGCTAGAAAATCAAAAGAGATGAAAAAAACATCAATGCCAGTCAAAGGAGTGTGTTGTAGATATTGTTAGTACACACAAATACTTCTAGCTCTCTTCTATTTGCTAGACCAAGTTTCCAGCCCCTTTGTAGGTGGGAGAAAATAAACAGCTTGGCCAATAGTCTAGGAATGAAAATGACATGTGTCACTTCCATGTAGAACTCTTTATGCTTAAATTTCAAAGCTCTCTTCTTCTGCTGTGGTAAATTCTGTATTATATTTAGTTAGAAGCACCACAGAATTAAAATAGTATGTGTTCTAAGCCATTGAATAGAGGATAATTCCCCTGAAGAGCTTTTTTAGATCCACATCAGACTTTACACAAGAAATTAACTCCTTGTAAAAGTCTCTGAGAGTGTGGTGTAAGCCACTTGGAATTATTTGTTACCCAGCATTACTTAGCCTATCCTGACTGAGACACAGTTGCCTACAAGAAATTGTGTCTTTTATCTCCTGCTGCAAATAGGATAAAATAATAATGATTTTTACTAAGAATTTGCAACCATAAGCTGACCCTAGCAGGTCCAAGGTTCAAATGCACACCAACTGCATTCAGGGAAATCCAAGCCCAAAATACTTTAAAGAAAATGTTAATAGGTTGTTTATAGAAAACTCACATTTTTTTCTGTTGAAAATTATCACAGTGCTTCCACAGCTCATGTTCAACCAGTTTGACCTTAGAATAATATGTTTCCAAACATTCAAGGAAATACTCCTCCATAAAATAGTAAGCAGATAAGAAACAAAAGATTAGAGTCCCTCAAGCCCCACTAACAATAAAATGATAAAATTTAGAATATAAAATTAATATGTATAAAATATTTCAAAGCAAATACAAACTGTAAAACCTTAATAAAGAGTATAAAACTGACAGAATAATTAGGCAGATTTCTTTGAAATCTTTTAAAAATAGATATAATTATTTCATTAAAGGAAAAGGTCCCCAATAGATTGGAAAACTGAAATGATATTAAACTGGAAGATAAAACTGAATAAATTTCATAACACAGAGGGTTAAAGAGATGGAAATATGACAAAGAAAAGTTAAAAGTTATTCTTTGTAGAATCTCACCCAACTAAGAGAAAAAACCTAAAGAAGCTGAATTTTAGAGAAATGGTGAGGCTAGTTCACACTACAGAGAATCTCACAATCAACGAGCTCCAGCCACCTGATCAGAGCTTTCAATCAACAGTGCCCTGTTCTGAAGATAAACAACTACCCTTTATGTCCAGGATCACTAAATAGCAGAGGAAGTTTTTCGAGCAGGAAAGACGGAGTTCACCAAAAGCAGTAATAAAAACTTGAAGAAAACAAGAGAAATGAATGCTTAAAATACTCATTATTCTCAAAAAGGTAAGAAAGTGTCCTGCTTCAATGAAACAAGAACTGGTACTATAAAAGGAAATTTAACTTTGGGTAGTGAACACACAATGTAATATACATATGATGCATTATTCAATTGTACACTTGAAATTTATATAATTAACCAATGTGACTCCAATAAATTTAATTAAAAATGAGAAAATTGGAAAGAGTTTTTGGGAATTAAAATTATGATAAAAGAAATGAAAGACTCAGTAAAAGATTTGTAAGTTAAATAATGGAAATCTCCCAGGAAACAGAGCTGAAGAACAATGCAGAAGAAAACCGATAGAGTAAAGATAAAGATAAAACTGAGAAAATTAGTTCAAACTGAAGAGAGACTTTTTTTTTTTAATTTCCAGAATTGAAGGTTGTAATTTTCCAATTGAATTTATCATTTGGTTCCAAATAAAATGGATGAAAATGGGCATGCAACAGATAACATCATGAAATTTTAGTACACTGAGGTTGGAAATCTTAATAATGTATTTAATTTTTTTTTGCGGGGGCAGGGGGGAACATAGTCAAGTGAGAGACATTCTCAGATCTCTCCCCTTGAAACAACAATAAGCCGAACATCTAAAACTCAACAAAAAACACCAAAACTGCACACCAGCATGTCTGAGCATGGGATCTGCGCATAAGAACCACCACAAGTCAGAACCCAGGTGTCAGGGCAGTGG
>NW_011889083.1:4575954-4578694 GCF_000151845.1 Pteropus vampyrus
GGTTGGAAATCTTAATAATGTATTTAATTTTTTTTTTGCGGGGGGGGGGAACATAGTCAAGTGAGAGACATTCTCAGATCTCTCCCCTTGAAACAACAATAAGCCGAACATCTAAAACTTAACAAAAAACACCAAAACTGCACACCAGCATGTCTGAGCATGGGATCTGCGCATAAGAACCACCACAAGTCAGAACCCAGGTGTCAGGGCAGTGGACTGGGAGAAATAAAGAAGGTGCATCTTGCAGACGCCAGAGCTCTCTGCAGGAGGAGGGAGAGGGAAGAAGAAGTAGTGAGTTCATGAGGCGAATTTCCTGAACAGCCCTGCCTGGGAAAGTCGTGAGCTTCCGGAGGCCAGTTGGTGGCCAGGCACAGTCATGAGGGCAGAAAACAGAGAAGCGACCAACAGAGAAACAACAGTTGCGAAACCACGGCTGAGCCACAGCTCTCAATCTCCAACTGAAAGGGCTCCTCCCTCCATACTCTCCCAGAAAAAAAACAATGAAGCCCACAGGGAATCTGAGCAAACGCTACCGAAACTGGCACTGAAACTGGCAGGGACTGAAACTGAGGATAGCGAACCTGCTTAAATATCTATCAGAAAATAAAAAGACATTTTTAAAGCTTTATATAAAACAGGAATCCAAGAGGCTTAGACGCCACCTACTGGAAACCAAAAGAAAAGCACCTTCTTTGCAATAGGTTAAAGAGAGACCTTTATATAATAAATCTTTCTGGAAAAAAAGCAGAATACATTTCCATTAATGCCCAGGTGGAAAAATAGTTCATTAAACACCATGAACAACCAAGGTGACAAGTTGTCTCAGGAAGAAAGAGAAAAATCTCCAGAAAATAAGCTTACAGACAGATATGCAACTCAAATGACAGAGAATTCAGGATGATACTTCTGAAAAAACTCAGTGAGTTACAAAACGAGTCATATCAACAATTTCAGGAATTGATAAAACAACTAGATGAGCAGAGCAAGGAGATTGAAACCCTCAAAAAGAACAGAATAGATTTTCTGGAGATAAACACACACACACACACACACACACACACACACACACACACACACACACTGCAAGAGTTGAAAAATTAAATAGCAAGCTTGGGAAATACAGTCAACCAAATAGAGAAAAGGATTCAGTGATATCGTAGACAGAAATATAGAAATAAATCAGAAGAAAGAAGAAAGACACCGAAGAATGAAAAATAATTAAAGAAAATTCAAGAACTAGCTGATACTCTCAGGAAAGAAAACATAAGAATTATTGTTTTGAAAACACAACAATTATTCCTCGCATTATTGAAAGTGAGGAAAAGGAACAGGGATTAGAAAGCATTTTCAGATAAACAGTGAATGAGAATTTTCCAATCTAAGAAGTGAGCTGGAATTGGAATTCAAGAAGTCAACAGAACACCCAATTATCTCAACCCAAAAAGGCCTTCACCAAGAACATTATATTAAAGTTATCAAAAATCAATGACAAAGATAGAATTCTCAAGGCAGCCAGGTGGAAAAAAACTGGTAACTTATAAAGATAAACCCATTAGATTATCCTCGGACTTCTCAGTGCAAACCTTACCAAGCTAGAAAAGAATGGAATCAAATATTTAAACTATTAAGTGAAAGGAACTACCAGCCTAGAATAATGTATCCAGCTAAGCTCTCCTAGATATGAAGGAGAAATTAAGACTTTTCCAGACATACAACAATTGAGGGAATTCTTCACTACGAAGTCTGCACTACAGGAAATACTAAAGGGATTAGCTCACCTAAAACTAAATGACCAAAAAAAAAAAAAAAATACATACTTAGAAGTAAAGTGAATATCAGGCAAATAGAAGCAGAGAAGTGCAACCCTTACTAAGAACAGGGTATTATAAGCTTAAACAATAAGAAGAGAATTGTTATAACAAGATAGTAATGAACGTTCAGCATACATAGGGACATATTGAGATAACAATGACTAAAAAGGGGAGGATTCAAAGATCCAAATTCGCAAAGGGGAATAGAGACAGGCAAGCGTCTAAGAAAACAGACGACTGTATATATATATAACTATCCTTTACATATTCACATACCAAAGACTCAGAACCATTGTATGTAACATAAAACAAGAAAGACCAGAGGAAAAACCCACAAAAGCCAACCAAAATAAAGAAAACAGAAGCACAAGTAACAAAAACACTGAGCTAGCTACCAGAAAGCAAAACATAAAATGCTATAGGAAAACCTCATATTTCAATAATTACCCTAAATGTAAATGGACCGAACTTATCTATTAAAAGGCACAGAGTTACAGATTGGATCAAAAACAAAACCAAACTATATGCTGCCTCCAAGAGACACAAGTTAGCTCCAAACACAAATATAGACTCAAAGTGAGGGGGTGGAAAACGATATTTCAAGCAAATGGCATATGGAGAAAAGCAGGAGTAGCAGTACTAATATTAGATGAAATAGACTTCAAACCAAAAAGGTAAAGAAAGATACTGAGGGACACTTCATATTGATAAAGGGAATCATGCACCAAGAAGACATAAAATTAATTAATATCTATGCTCCCAATCAGGGAGCCCCAAAATATGTAAAGCAATTACTAACAGAACTGAAGGGAGAAGCAGACCAAGACACTATAAAAGTAGGGGACCTAAATACCCCACTGTTGGATATGGACAGATCATCTAAACAGAAAATCAATAAGGAAATAACATCTTTAAATGACACATTAGTC
>NW_011889083.1:4578744-4580492 GCF_000151845.1 Pteropus vampyrus
AACTGGACATAATTGACATTTACAGAGCCTTCCATCACAAAATAGCTACTTGTACATTCTTCTTTAGTGAACATGGAACATTCTCAAGAATTGACCACATACTTGGACACAGAGATAGCCTCAACAAATATAAGAGGGTTGAAATCATATCAACCATATTCTCTGATCATAATGCTTTGAAACTAGAGTTCCACTACAAAAAGAAAGCAGGAAAACCACAAATATATGGAGATTAAAAAACATACTACTGAAGAATAACTGGGTCAGAGATGAAATAAAGAGAGTTCAAGAGATACATAGAAATAAATGATAACAATAGTACAACATATCAAAACTTTTGAGACACGGCAAAAGTGGACATAAGACGTAAGTTCATATCATTACAGGCCTATTGCCAAAAACAAGAATGAGCCAAAACAAACAACCTAATGCTTCATCTTAAAAAAACTAGAAAAGGAAGAACGAATGAGTCCTAAAGACAGCAGAAGGAAAGAAATAATCAAAATTAGAGAAGAAATAAATGAAATTAAAAATTAATAAAAATAGAATAATGCAATGAGGATCTGATTCTTTGAGGAGGTTAATAAAATTAACAAACCTCTGGCTAGACTCAGTAAAGAAAAAATAGAAAGGACTCAAATAAACAAAATCGGGGATGAAAGAGGGAGAAATTATAACAGACACCACAGAAATACAAATGATCATACAAGAATACTATGAAAAAGTATATAACATTAAATTTAAAACCTAGAAGAAATGGACCAGTACTTATAAAGATACAACCTTCCTAGACTGAATCAAGAAGAACTGGAAAATCTAAATAGACTGATCAGCAGTATGGAAATTGAAACAATCATCAAAAACCTACCAAAAAGGAAAAAAGGGCCAGATGGCTTCACCAGTGAATTCTACCAAACATTCAAAGAAGATTTAATACCTATTCTCCTCAAACTCTTCCAGAAAATTGAAGAGACAATATTTCCCAACTCATTTTATGAGGCCAATATTACTCTCTGATACCAAAACCTGATAAAGATAACACAGACAAAGAAATACAGACCAATATCTCTCATGAACATAGATGCAAAAATCTTAAATAAGATACTAGTGACCTGAATACAGCAACATATTAATATGGATTAATGACTTGAATATAAGACTTGAAACAATAAAATGCATAGAAGAAAATAGGCACTAAACTCAGGGACCTTGGATTTAAAGAAGATTTTATGAATTTCACCTCAAAGGCTAGGGACGTAAGAGCATAAATAAATAAAGGGGTCTACATCAAACTCAAAAGCTTCTGCTCAACAAAAGAAAACATCAACAAGGTAAAGAGACAACATCCGAATGGGAAAATATATTTGCAAGCAACACCTTTGATAAGGGCCTAATATGCAAAATATACAAAGAACTCATACAACTCAATAACAACAAAAACAAACAATCCAATCTGAGGACTTGAACAGACACTTCTCCCTAGAGGACATACAAATGGTCAACAAATATATGAAAAGATGCTCAACATCGTTAGCTATTAGGGAAATGCAAATCAAAACCACAATGAGATACTATTGCACACCTATTATAATAGCTGTTATCTATAGGACAAGTAATAACAAATGTTGGAGAGGATGAGGAGAAAAAAAAGAACCCTTTGTTGGTAGGACTACAAATTGGTACAGCTACTTTGGAAAAGAGTATGGAGGTTCCTCAAAAAACTAAGAATTGATCTACCATATGATCCA
>NW_011889083.1:4580542-4585898 GCF_000151845.1 Pteropus vampyrus
GACTACAAATTGGTACAGCTACTTTGGAAAAGAGTATGGAGGTTCCTCAAAAAACTAAGAATTGATCTACCATATGATCCATAAATCTCTCTACTGGGTATTTTTCCCAAAGGCTTGAAAACTTATATCTGAGAAGATATTTGCCCACCAATGTTCATAGCAGCATTCTTCACAGTGGCCAAGACATGAAAGCAACCGAAGTGTCCTACGATAGATGATTGGTTAAAGAAGCTGTGGTACATATATACAATGGAATATTACTCAGCCATAAAAAGAGATGAAATACTGCCATTTGTGACAAAATTGATGGACCTCGAGATAATCATGCTATGCGAAATAAGCCAGAGAGAAAAAGTTGCAAATCAAATGATATCATTTATATGTGGAATATAAACCTAAAAGCAACAAATGAGCAGGACAAACAAACAGAGACTCATGGTCATGGACAATATAATAGTGTTTATAAGAGAGTAGTGGGGAGGGAGGATGGGGAAGATAGATGGGGTAGAGGGGGTCAAATATGTGGTGACAGAATGAAATCTAATATGGGAGATGAACACGCAGTGTAAACATATATATGCCTCACTGTTAAAGTATACAGCTGAAACTTACTGGATTTCGTTAAGCAATGTCACTATAATAAACAAACAAACAAACAAACAAACAGTTACTACCCTTAGGCCAGAAGGCCAAGGGAAGCAGAAGTTACTAGAACTGAAAAAAGTAGTTTTAATTTTGTTAAAATCTGTCAAGAGAAGCTTATAATCCTCAGTAAAGGAATACTGAACTACTATAGGCTACAAGAAAGAAAACCAGCGGTTAAATACTCTGCCTTCACTCCCCTCTAATCTCCTGCTAGTTCTTCCCACTGGCCTAGATCATTTAAAGAGCAGGAGGTTAATGCAGTGCACCAAAATTAGCCTCTTAAGGCAAAAGTAGGGTAGAAAAGTATGGAGAGTAGATCTGCAGAGTTAAACTGAGACCGTCCAGTCTCCAGTATATGTCTTCAAAACCAACATGAGGTTGGTCAAAAACCAGGAACAAATTGAATCTAAGAAACACAGTTTCGGACTCAAGAAAGTAATGAATGAAATTCCCCAAAGGATGGTGAAAAGAGGTCCTGAAATTCCAACAAGGATAGTGGACCTGGAAAGCTATCAGCACTTTCTGATATAGGTCAGCGATTTCTAAGAGAGAGGTCTCTAAGATGAAACTAATGTGTTTACACTGTTTATGGGTAGCTTAGTTAATTAAGGAGTTGGGATATGTGTTAATAATATATTGTATTAAACTAAACTAAAAAATACCTCTAATTGTTGACTTCAGGGAAAATAAAGATTTGAAAGATAATTGAAATTAATTACGTTGTAGTACATAATCAAATGTAAAAGGATAGAAAAAAATGTACTGAACGATAACCAAAGAAATTAAATGTAGTCATATTAATTTCATACAATAAATTTTTAGTTAAGATCATTTATTGGAGATTAAAATAGTGGCTGCACAATGATAAAATTTTCATACTACCAAGATGTGTCACCCAATATCTTGAGAATATAAATTAAAATTATAAAAAACTAAAATAAGAAACCAACAAATTTACTATGATAGTAAGAAAATTTTAACATCTATTATTAACTCAAACTGACCCCCAAAATAGTAAAAATACAAGGAATTTGAACAATATAATTTGCAAGCTTGAGATAGTTAAATAAATGGATAGATAAATAGAAAACTGAATACTCAATTATTAAAAAATATACATTTTCTACACACACTATGCACTAGAGGTTTATTAAAATATCACCTACTAAGCTCTTAAGAAAATGTGAACAAATTTGATATTGTTCAGGTCATGTTCTTTAACAGCAGTGCGATTAATTTAAAAATAAAAAACATAAAACAAAACTAAAAAAAATGTACTTATATGGAAATTTTAATATGTACTTTTAAATAATACATCATTAAAGTAGAAATCATATTATAAAGTATGAACTACTGTAACTGAACGATATTTAATATAAAACACTTAAAAACTTGTGGAGCATTTGATAGAGAAAATTTTTACTTTTAAGTAGAAATAAAGTTGGACAAAAATTAATCAGCTTAGCTTCCAACTAAAGTTGCAAAAAGAATCACAGAATAAACTAGGAGAGTAGGTGAAAGAGATAATATATCATATACTAATGAAATAGAAAATAAAGACAAATTAGAGACTATGAAGAAAGCACAAAGTTGGTTGTTTGGGAAAAATAATGAGATAAAGTTCTAATAAGAATGCTCAAGACAAAAAGAAGGGAAGGCATAAATAAACACTAGTAAAGAAAATGCTCCAGAATATCAACATTAGGCCAATTATTTAAATATTTAGCAATGGACACATTTTTACAAAATGTAACTTACTAAAAGTGATTTAAAGAAAAATATAATTACAAAATAATCTTATAATATTAAGAAATTGAATCAATAGGTTAAAATCTGAGAAAGAAAACATCAGGCCCAGAATATTTCATAGAAAAATTCTACCAAACTTTCAAATGACGTATCCCATATAAAGTCTCCCAGAAAAGATAAATCAAGGCACTATCCTCTCTCACTTTATGAACCAAAGATTTGTACATTTCAATAATCAGAGAAGAGTGCAAACAAGAAAATTACAGGTTAATGTCACTCATAAATATGGATGCGAAAATACTAAAGAAAATTTGAACAATACAATCTAGCAATTTAAAAAATAATAACAAAAATCATATGTCATGGCCAAGTTGAGTTATTTAAAGTTAGAGTATCTTCAGTTATTGATATAGAGAACCAGGACTTAAGACTAACTTTCTGCTGAAAGAATTTAAAATGCTAGATAAAGATCTTTTTTTTTTTTAAAGCACTGAACTTCTAAAACAGTGTAAAGAATTATTAAGCAAACATCTAAAAAAGTGGGGACAACATAAGGATATCCAGAAAGACTTTAGATATTAGAAATATCACATACAGAAAAGGCATAGGATGAATTATTCAATTAATAGTGATTGCGCTATGGATTAACATTATAGAAAAAACAAATAAGTTTCTTATTTTCTCATACCTAACAAAAAAATCAATTTCAGATGTATTAAAGACTTAAAAGCTAAACTTTATAACTTTAGATAAGAATATGAATATTTTTGTTACTTCTAAGTAGGAAGGAATTCAGTAAACAAGAAACAAAAAGCAAAAATTATAAAAGAAAATAATTCTCTAAGTATATACCATAAGTGTCTATTTTTGAAAGAACGTTATCAGTAAATGAAGAGATAGGTCCAAATTGGACAAAGATATTTTCAATGTACGAAACTAAAAAGGAACTATTATTTAATATTTATAAAGAATTTATACAAGCTAATAAGAAAAAATAAAGAATTTGATTTAAAAATGGGCAAAAACTATAAACAGGCAGTTCATAGAAAAAGAAACATAAAAACAAATTAGCAAATGATATGATGTTTATCCTCCTTAGCAATGAGTCCATGGCTAATTAAAATCACAAGATACAACTTTATACCCAAAAGACTGGCAAAAATTTTAAAAACTGAAAAATATTTTGTATTGGTTGGTGAGCATGTAGAATAATGGAGATTCATATTCTGTTGTCTATAATGTAAATTGTTTAAACTATTTTGGAAAATAATTTGGTATTTTCTCTTAAATTAGAGTATGAATAATGTATGACTCGGTCATTCTAATTTGTTAT
Source organism: Pteropus vampyrus (assembly GCF_000151845.1). Classification (NCBI taxonomy): domain Eukaryota; kingdom Metazoa; phylum Chordata; class Mammalia; order Chiroptera; family Pteropodidae; genus Pteropus; species Pteropus vampyrus. The sequence goes on from NW_011889083.1 coordinate 4,584,270, forward strand.
AATAAAACCTGGGGACAATAGAAATTTCCATCAGGATAGCCATACAGTGGAATACTAGACATAGTGAATAAAATAACTACATACATATACATGGATGAATCTAGAAAACGAAAAGTTGAGATAACAAAAACAGTTGCCAAACGAGAGAGAATCATTCCACTTTTTAAAAAATCGAAACTACATAAAGCATAACAATGTTTGGGAAAGCATTCTTATGAGACAAAACCATAGTGAAAGCCAATGGTTGATAAATGTGAACTTCCTAATAGTGGATAGCAGTTGGAGAGTACAGGAACAGTGAGAGGCACAACCACAGTTGACACTACTGGTAATGCTCTGTTGCTCAAACTTGGTTGTTTATTTAATTAATTAAATTGTTAAAAAATAAATAAAAACTCATTACAATTAGGAAAATTTTCGAACTCTACCACAACCTGCAAGGATTTGTTTATCTTGGCCTCTTTTTACTTCTATAGTTTTATTGCTGCCAGTCTAACACTTATTTATCATTTTCTAAACAGTCTGGCCTTCTTTAAGTTCCTCAAGTACTCCAAAATTTCTCCACCTCAGTGCTTTTTCCACTATGCCTTCCTCCCAGAAGCTTTAGTGATAAAGATTGAGGAACATGTGTCCCTGAGAAGTATAAAAAGGCCCCTCAGGTGAAACTCCGATGAAGACACTGCCCATCAATGTTTAACCATTATACTCCATTTAATTTAACAAGTTTGAGAGCCATTAGTCATGGGTGTCTGGACAAGTGCAAAATGGACCATGTAACAAGGGGAGTTTCATGCCATATTTCCTAGGTTATTCCTGTGAGACCGAGGATAGCAAAGTTTCACATAAAAAAACAAATCCCAGAAGGTAAATCGAGTCCAATACTTTGTACCTTTGGATATTTGTATCCTGCTTCGCTTTAAAGCTCAGGATGAAGACTGTGCTCCAAAGTCATGTGTACTGCCAACCTTCTACCAATGCACTGTGAGCTGTGATGTATAAGAGCCTTGGCCATGGCTGGGTCAAGATCTTTCTGGAGAAGCATTGCAGTAATTAGAATAGAAAAGTTAGAAATTAAAATTTAAAAAATCTTATGAATAGTTTTACCTCTGAGATTGTGTAACTATGTGATGATGAACAGGTGAGTATGGGAAGTTTATAAAATGAATTAAGTTGTTCTAAGTGAAAACCCATCCTAACTCTTTTATATGTTACTCATTTACTTACCACAAGAAAAATTTAAGGTCGATTTTGACTGCATTAATTAATGAAATGACTTAATCGTAACATCAAGGAACTTTTCTTTTCAATTATAGTCGACATTCAATATCGTTTTATATTAATTTCAGATATACAGCATAGTGGTTAGACATTTATATAATTTATGAAGTCATCCTCCCGATAAGTCTAGTACCCACCTGGCATCATGTGTAGTTATAAAAATATTATTGACCATATTCTCTATGCTGTATTTTACATCCTCATGACTATTTTGTGACTACCAATCTGTGTTTCTTACTGCCTTCACCTTCTTTACCCAGCCCCACAATTCTCTTCCATCTGCAAACCATCGATTTGTTCTCTGTATCTATGAGTCTGTTTCTGTTTTGTTTGTTCATTAATATTGTTTTT
>NW_011889083.1:4586768-4603375 GCF_000151845.1 Pteropus vampyrus
GTTTAAGTCTTTAATCCATCTAGAGTTTATTTTTGTATATTATGTAAGAATGTGGTCTAATTTCATTTCCTTGCATGTATCTGATCAGTTTTCCTAGCACCATTTATATCTTTAACCCCATTGTATATCCTTGCTTCCTTTATCATAGATTTTTTTTTACCATGTAGGTGTGGGTTTATTTTTGGGCTCTCTATTCTGTTCTGTAGATCTATGTGTCTGTTTTTATGCCAGTACCATGCTGTTTTGATTACCATAGCCTTATACTTTAGTTTGATATTAGATTGCATGATATCTCCAACTTTGTTCTTCCTCAAGATTGCTGTGTCTATTCTGGGCCTTTTGTGGTTCCATGTAAATTTTAGAATGATTTGTTCTAGTTCTGTGAAAAAAATGCCATTGATACTTTGATAGAGATTGCATAGAATCTGTAGATTGCTTTGTGTAGCATGGATATTTTAACAACGTTGATTCTTCCTATCCATGAGCATGGTATGTTCTTCCACTTTTTGTTATCTTCTTCAATTTTCAATCTTTTTAAAAATTTATTTATTTTAATTAGTTTCAAGTATACAGTACATTGGTTAGACAACTATACAGTTCATAAATGCTTCCTCACTCCCCTGACCCTCCACATAGCCAAAGTATTAATGCTAACTGCATTCCCTATGCTGTGCACTCCATCCCCGTGACTATCCATCAGCTACTAATTTGTACTTCTTTAACCCTTCACCCCATTCTCTCAGCCTCCCAACACCCCTCTCCTCTGTCCATCACCAAACTATCTACTATATTTGTAAGTCTGTTTTTGATTAGTTTGTTCTTTTTATTCCTTAGATTCCTAATTTTCCAAGTATGGGTGTTTTACCCATATAAGTGAAATCATATAGTGATTATTGTTCTCTGTCTGACTTAAATAACTTCTAGGTCCACCAAAGCAATATTTTTCCATCCCTTTCCTTTTAGTCTGTGTGTGTCTTTTAATCTGAAGTGAGTCTCTCGTAGGGAGCATAAGTAGGGGTCTAGTTTTCTTATCCTTTCAGACACTCTATCTTTTGGTTGGAGCACTTAATTATTTTCCATTAAGGTACTTATTGATAGGAATGTATTTATTACCATTCTTTATTCTTGTTTTTGACATGATTTTTTTCTTCTTAAAGAAAGCTCTCCAACATTTTGTGTAATACTGGCTTGGTGGTGATACATTCATTTAGTTTATTTTTGTCTGGGAAGCTCTTTATCTGTCCTTCAACTCTAAATGATAGCCCACTTGATCGTGGTGTATAATCTTTTTAATATGCTGTGCTTATAGTTGCCTCAAAAGGCCCACATCAGAAACTGAGGCCAACTACCTCCAGTTTGAGTCTAGGCACGGCTCAGCAAGGAGCACCTGATCGCTAAGGATACACCTGGATGTGGCTTGGGTGAAGCCTCCAGTAGGAGGAGGTGGATATTCAGTGAATCCTCTGGGTGGAGTGACTTCTATTATCCAGTTTGATGAAGTCACTGCTATACCAGCACTGTCTCTGTGCACTGGGAGTGGGGAGGGCTCAACAGGGAACAATGGATACCATGGGCACCTCTGTACAGATTGAGTCTTGCTTAGGCCCTTACTCCGACAATGTTCTCTGTAAATCCTTGGTGCCCCCTTGTGCAGCCAAAAAGGCACTGATGCTCAGAGTGAGCAGGTCGATTACCATGAACATCCGTTCATGGACGCAGCCCCTTTAAGAGGCTTCTGCTGCTGCTGCTGCTGCTGCTGTTGCTGCTGCTGCCACAGCCTTCCTCTCATTCAGCTGCTTGAGACCTGGCAGCCCCGCATCCTTGCCCCATTGTACCTTCTGCCTGTGCAGGGTGATTTTTTTAATTTCTCTCTAGTTGTGTGGCCTATTTATTTAGATCCCAGGCAATTTTTCCTTGCTGCTTGCTCCTTGTCTCCATCAGAACTTTGATTTGGTCGCCAGAGGGATGAACAGCGCCTCTATCATCTATGCCATTTTTTTTCCTCTCAATTTGCAATCTTCAATGTCTTCTAATTTTCCAAGTATAGGTGTTTTACCTCTTTGGTTAAATTTATTCCTAGATATATTTTTGATGCAATTGTAAATGAGATTGTTTTCTTAATTTCTCTTTCTGATAGTTTATTATTGGTATATAAAAATGCGACTGATTTCTTTATATTAATTTTGTCCTGCTACTTTACTAAATCATTTATCAGTTGTAGTAGTTTTTTAGTGGTATCTTTAGGGTACTCTCTATATAGTATCATGTCATCTACAAAAAATGACAGTTTTACTTTTTTCTTTCCAATTTGTATACTTTTCATTTCTTTTTCTTGGCTGGTTTCTGTGACTAGGATGTTCAATACTGTGTTGAAGAAAAGTGGCAAAAATGGACATCCAAGTTTTGCTACTAATCTAAAAAAATGAAACCCTTTTAGCTTTTCCCCTTTGAGTACGATGTTAGCTTTGGGTTTGTCACATACAGCCTTTGGTATGTTGAGGTATGTTCCCTCTATTTTTACTTTGCTGAAAGTTATCATAAATGGATGCTGGATTTTGTCAAATGCTGTTTTTGCATCTATTGCTACAATAGTATGATTTTCTTGAAAAGATAATATAATTTTTATCTTTCATTTTGTTTATGTGGTATATCAGGTTAATTGATTTGTGGATATTCAACCAACTTTGCATAACAGGAATAAATCCCACTTGATCATGGTGTATCATATTTTTAATGTATTGCCAAATTGGGTTTGCTATTTTTTATTGAAGATTTTTGCTTCTATGTTCATTGGGGATATTGCCTATAAGTTTCTTTTTTTGTGGTGAGTTTGTCTGGTTTTAGAATCAGGATAATGCTGGCCTCATAAAATTAGCTTGGGAGACTTCTCAACTCTTTGATATTTTGGAATAGTTTGAGAAAGATAGGTGAAATTCTTTGAATGTTTGGCAAAATTCACCTGTGAAGCCATTTGGTCCAGAACTTTTGTTTGAGAGTTTTTTGATTACTAATTCATTTTTGATAGTAGTTATCAGTCTGTTCAGATTTTCTCTTTTTTCTTGATTCAGTCTTGAAAGATTGTATGTGTCTAAGAATTTATTCATTTCTTCCAGATTGTCCAATTTGTTGGCATGTAATTAATCCTTTGTATTTCTTTGGTTTCTATTTTCAGTTCTCTTTTTTTATTATATTCATTTGGGTTCTCTCCTCTTTTTTTATTGATGAGTCTGGTTAAAAGTTTATCAATTGTGTTTATCTTTTCAAAAAACCAGCTTCTGGTTTCATGATCTTTCGTATTGTTTTTTAGACTCTATTTTATGTATTTCTGCTCAGATCTTTATTATTTCCTTTCTTCTACTCCTCTTGAGGATTTTGCACCCTAGATCCTTTAAGAGTAAGGTTAGATTATTGATTTGCAATTTCTCTTGTTTCTTAAGGTAGATCTGCACTGCTAAGAATTTTCCACTTGGAACTGCTCTAGCTGTATCTCATATGTTTTGAGTCATTATGTTTTTATTTTTATTTGTCTCAAGGTATCTTTTGATGTTTTCTTTTAGCTCATTGTTAACCTATTCATTGTTTAGTAGCATGTTACTTAGCCATATGTTTGCGTATTTTATAGTTTTCTTCTTGTAATTGATGTTAGTTTTATATCATTGTGGTGGGAGAAGATATGTGATATGATTTTAATCTTATTAAATATATGGAGACTAGTTTTGTGGCCTAACATGTGGTCTATCCTGGGAAGTGTTCCATGTGCACTTGGAAACAGTGTATATTCTGCTGCTTTGGGGTGAAATGCTCTAAGAATATCAATTAAATTGATCTCGTCAAACATGTCATTTCAAGCTGCTATTTGCTTTTGATTTTACAACTGGTTGATCTATTTATTGATGTCTGTGGTGTGTTAATGTCTTGTACAATTACTGTATTATGTCAATCACTCCCTTTATGTCCATCAAATGAATTTAGGTGCTTTTAGGTTGAGTGCATAAATGTTTACAAGAGTTATAGCCTCTCGTTGGATTGATTTCTTTATCATTATGTAGTGTATGTCTTTATCTCTTGTTATAGCCTTTGTTTCAATGTCTGTTTTGTCAGATATATGTATTGCTACCCAGCCCTTTTTCCATTTGCATTTGTATGAAATATCTTTTCCCATCCCCTTTCAGATTGTGTGTGTCTTTCAACCTAAAATGGATCTCTTGCAGACAGCATATGTATATGGGTCTTGTTTTCTTATCCATTCACCCACCCATTGTCTTTTGATGGGTGAACATTTAATCCATTAAAAATTAAAGTAATAATTGGTAGGTATGTAGTTTTTTCATTTTGTTATTCATATTTATGGTGTCTTCTTCTTCTTCTTCTTCTTCTTCGTCTTCTTCGTCTCCTCCTCCTCCTCCTCCTCCTTCTCCTCCTCCTTCTCCCCGTCTTCTTCCTCCTTCCCCTTCCTCTCCTTTCCCCCTCTCCCTCTTCCTTTTCCTTTTCCTTCACCCCTTTAACATTTCTTGTAATACTGATTTGGTGATGATGAATTTCTTTAGCTTTTTCTTGTCTGGGAAGCTCTTTATATCTCCTTCAATTTTAAATAACTTTGCTAGGTAGAGTAATCTTGGTTCTAGTTCCTTGTTTTTCTTCACTTTGAATATTTTGTGGCTATCCCTTCTGGTCTGCAAAGTTTCTGTTGAGAAATCAGCTCTTATTAGAGCTTCCTTGTAAGTAATCAATTGTTTTTTCTCTTGCTGCCTTTAAGATTCTTTCTTTGTCTTTAACCTTTGGTATTTAATTATGATGTGTCTTGGCATGAACTTCTTCGGATTCATCTTCTTTGGGACTCTCTGCACTTCATGGACTTGTGTGTCTATTTTCTTCTCCAGGTTAGAGAAGTTGTCAGTCATTATTTCATCAAATAAGCTCTCAACACCTTGCTTTCTCTCTTCTCCTTTTGATAGTCATATGGTGTGAATGTTATTATGCTTGATGTTTTCCCAGTGGTCCCTTAAATTATGCTCATTTTTTAAAATTCTTTTTTATTTTTGCTCTTTTCATTCTGTTTTTTGTTGTTGTTGTTGTTGTTGTTTGTTATCTTGTCTTCCAAATCACTGATTTGATCCTCTGCTTCATCTAATCTGCTGTTGATTTCTTCTAGTGTATTCTTCATTTCAGTTATTATAGTCTCTATTTCTGACTGGTTCTTTTTTATGTTTTCTATGTTTTTTTATGTTTACTATCTTTTTGTTGAAGTTCTCACTGAATTGATCTATTTTTTTCCATAAGTTTATTGAACCTCTTTATAACCAGTTTTTGTTTGTTTGTTTGTTTTTGTTGTTTGTTTGTTTGTTTTAGTATATGTGCTGTTGAAGCAAGCACTATAACCAGTGTTTTGAACTCTGCATCTGGTGCATTGCTTGTTTCCATTTTGTTAATTCCTTTTCCAGTGTTTTCTCCTGTTCTTTCATTTGGTACTTTTTTCTTTTTCTTTTTCTTTTTTTTTTTTTTGTCTCCTAGTTTTGGTTGTCTCCCTGTATTTGTTTCTATGTATTAAGTATACCTGCTACATTTCTCAGTCTTGGCAGGCGGGCCTTAGGTAGTAGCTGTCTTGTGGTGCCATTGGCACAGTCTCCCTGGTCACCTGAGCCTGGTACTCCAGGAGTGTTCCATGTGTGAATTGTTTTTGCCTTCCTGCTGAAATTGTTCCTTGATTGCTTTTTGCTCATCAGTGGGTGTGGTTTACCCTAAGGCTGATTGGCTGTTGAGGACTGGCTAAAACAACAGTAGGGGCTTACTCCATGGAGTGGGATTCACCCCAGCAGGGCTCTGGTGCCCGCTGAGACCACCCTTTGAATTTCCATTTATGAAGCAAATCGGTAGTGCTGTGTTGTTTTCTGAGACTGGCCACTGGGTTTGTTGGCTCTGGGACCTCTTGGAAGGGGCTTCAGTGCTGACCAAGTTCAGCTGCTGCCTGTTCTTGGCCTGGGGACAACTGAGAGGGGCTACAAAGTGATTTGCAATTGGTAGATGTCTGTGCTGGGTCCTGAGGCATGTGGGAGATGCCACACTGTGACCCAATGCCTGCTACTACTTGTGCCAGGCCTGGGACCACTTAGCACAACACACAAGGCATACTGAGATCAGTTCCCACCTGCCTGCCATCTGCAGACTTTATGGACTTTTTAAAGAAAGCTTTCAGCATGGTCTATGACTGCCAGAGAGGCACAGCCACTGAAAGAGCAAGGACAGCATGTGATTTGGCGGGAGTAAGCATGGTGGAGCAAGTGATTTTCACCAGGTTAATGTAGATTCAGATTTGGATCCTGTCTGCCTTTGCAGGCAGTGCAAGTGGGTGATCAACACAGGGACAATGGTGGTACTAAGGCACAGAATTCAATTTCTCCTGGTATGTCTCTTGTTCCTTTCCAGCTGCTCTCCCTTTGCTGGAACTCAGGGTGAATGTATGTGAATGACTGAATCTGTGTGAGGGCCCTTTAAGAGGACATCTGGGTTTCCAGCCATCCTCCATCTCACTTGGAGGAAATCACCACTACATTGGGTTGGGTGGGGCATCAGGGAGTCAGCAGGCTGGGGCAAGTGGTGTTCACCAGGTTAATGCAGATTCAGATTTGACACCTGCCTGCCCCTGTAGGCTGTGTGTGGAGAGAGGTTAACATAGGAACATGGCTGCCTTCACCCCGAAGCCACACAGTTCAGTTTCTCCCCATATGTTTCTGTTGCCTTTTGAGCTGCTGTCTCTTCACTGGAGCTCACAGTAAGTACCAGTGAACCAAAGAGTCTGTGTGTGAGTGCTTTAAGAAGACATCTGGATGTCCAGCAACCCTTCATCTCACCAGGCCAGATCAGAATCACTGCTGATCTTCACAGCTATCTGTTGTGGGGACTACTCTTCCTGTCACTGGATCGCTGGGCTACAGCTCCCAGTGTCAGGCTGGGACTCTTTAGTGGGGACCTCTGCAGGGGAGATAGCCATCCTGATTCTCAACTGCCACATGTGGGGGTAAGGCCAGTCCATATCTGTCTCTGTCTCTCCTACTGGTCTCAACAGGGCCTCTTCTTTATATCTTTAGTTTAGGACTTCTGTCAAGCTAGTCTTCAGGTGGTTTTTTAGGTTGATTGCTCTATAATTTAGATGTAATTTTGATGTGGTCATGGGAGGAGGCAAGCACAATGCCTACCTACTCTGTCGTCTTGACCAGAATTTTAGGAACTTTTTTGAGATCAGGAAATAACAGACGTAGAATTCAAACACGTCTTCCTAACTTCAACTGATGTTATATGTACTCCATCAAGTTGTTTCCTGTCATATCTTTAGGTCCTAAGTCTTCTCAGCCATCACAAAAAAAGTGGAAGGAGGAAGGGGTTGATATCTTATGTCTCTTTCAGATTTTCAGACTTATCAATGGTACTGCTAATATCAATTCTGCATTCCTCAGCTTTTTCCATATGGTAGGAAAGACTCCTGAAAACATTCACTATGTTTTGACCTTATATATTTGCTTTTAGATCTCCAGACTATTGTTCTTCAAAGAAATTTGAAGAATAAGGATTTTTCCAAAAGTTGAAGTAAAATCCATAACATTTCAGTAAATTCTCTTTAATTTACAAATTCCTATTCTTGGTACAGACAAATGCTGAATGAAGTTTGGCTGCCTCACATACGGGATGGTAGAACACTCACAGAAATGATCAATGGAATATGTCAAGGTCAGATGTATTAGTAGCTTAAATAACACACATTTATTATTTCACAGCTTCTGTGAGTCAAGGTTCCAGATATGGCTTAGTTGGATCTCCTTCTTAAGATCTCACAAAGCTACAATCAAGATGTTACTTGGGCTGCATTTTCATCCAGAGGCCCTACTGGAAAAGATTCAACAAAATACACAGCCAAATGATTCATTAAATGTCCATGCAAAATAAAAACAATTCACATATGCCAGATTTTACAAATGGTACCTTTTATACACCAATTTTTTTAAAGCTACTAAAGATGTACCTTAGGAAAACAAAGGATTGTACCCAAAAGAGGAGAATATGAAATTTAGGAAACCATGGACTTAACACGAAAAGCAGGTCCCAGGACAAGAGCTGTGTTGCAGACTCTGTGTAGGAATGCATTTGCAAATCTCCCAAAATTCCCTCAAGGGATCACTGAATACAGTGGAGTCATTTAGCCATAAATTTCTAGCAGTGGTACATATGACATTTCTAGTGTCTGAAACTTCCCTGGCAAAAAGGACTACAATGAAAAGAACTGACGCTATTTAGAAACCTTCAAAAGTTAAGCATAGAAATAAAACACAGAAATTTGGCCTCCTGCCTATAATCTTCAATCACATCTGAATTCTAGCGAAAAGATACAAACTATACTCAGTAATTGAATGCTAGTTTGATAAATAAACTGTTTTATCACTTCTTTTAACTTTAGAAAAGAAACATTTAATTTTCAAAGAGAAAGTGAAAAAGATGCTGCCTATGATTTATAGTAAAGTAATAGTTGTGTAAATGTTAATTTCCTAAAGTAATGAGCTGAGTTAAAGAGTTACATTTGAAAGTTACATAGCTACTTGAGTTGAAGAAGTAAGAGATATAGGGTAGGTGAAATTAATGCATGTATTCTAGGAGGAAATAAAAGATATACTTAGGTGGAAAATAAAAGCCAGCATTTAAAAAATCAGATATCTTAGATATGTGGAGACAAGCAAAAATAAAACTATAAAACATAATTGCTTCTACAATGTGCCTTAATGCCACTGAACCATGCACTTAAAAATGGTTAACATTTTGCCACAAAAAAATTTTTTTTTATTTTTTAATGCCAGTTTATGTATTTTTTTCACACTATATATACATAATTTTTTTAACATTTTATTTTTTATTTCCCCCCGCCCTTCTGGTAACCACTAGTTCATTGTCCATGTCCATGAGACTCCATTTCTTTGTCCTGCTCATTTGTCGCTTTTAGGTTTATATCCCACATATGTGATATCATGTGATTTTCTACTTTTTCTATCTGGCTTATTTCGCTTAGTATAATTATTTCAATGTCCATCCATGTTGTTGTAAATGGCAGTATTTCATCTCTTCTTATGGCTGAGTAATATTCCATTGTATATATATATACCACAACTTCTTTAGCCAGTCATCTACCGTAGGGCACTTCAGTTGCTTCCATGTCCTGGCCACTGTGAATAAAGCTGCTATGAACATCAGTGTGAAAATATCTTTTCAGATATGGATTTTTAAGCCTTTGAGGTAAATATCCAGTAGAGAGATTGCTGGATCATATGGTAGGTCAATTCTCAGTTTTTTGAGGAACCTTCATACGGCTTTCCATATTGGCCCTACCAGTTTGCAGTTCCACCAGCAGTATATGAGGGTTCCTATTTCTCCATATCCTCTCCAACATTTATTACTTGTCCTGTTGATTATAGCCATTCTAACAGGTGTGAGATGGTATCTCATTGTGGTTTTGATTTGCATTTCCCTAATAGCTAGTGGTGTTGAGTATCTTTTCATGTATTTGTTGGCCATTTGTATGTCCTCTAGGGAGAAGTGTCTGTTCAGGTCTTCTGACCATTTTTGAATGGATTGTTTGTTTTTGTTGTTATCGAGTTCTATGAATTCTTTGTATATTTTACATATTAGGCCCTTATCAAAGGTGTTGCTTGCAAATATATTTTCCCATTCGGATGTTGTCTCTTTACCTTGTTGATGGTTTCTTTTGCTGAGCAGAAGCTTTTGAGTTTGATGTAGACCCCTTTATTTATTTATGCTCTTACGTCCCTAACCTTTGAGGTGAAATTCATAAAATCCTCTTTAAGCCCAAGGTCCCTGAGTTTAGTGCCTATGTTTTCTTCTATGCTTTTTATTGTTTCAGGTCTTATATTCAGGTCCTTAATCCATTTTGAGTTAATTTTGGTGTGTGGTGATAGTCAAAAGTCTAGTTTCATTATTTTGCAGGTGGCTTTCCAGTTTTTCTAGCACCACTTATTGAAGAGGGTTTTCTTTCTCCACTGTATGTTTTTGGTGTTTTTGTCAAAAATTATAATATGGGTTTACTTCTGAACTCTATTCTATTCCACTTGTCTGTGTGCCTATTTTTCTGCCAATACCATGCTGTTTTGATTACTGTCGCTTTGTAGTATAATTTGAAGTCGAGCAGAGTGATGCCTCCAGCCTTTCTTTTTTCTCAGGGTGGCTTTGACAATTAGGGGCCTTTTGTGCTTCCATAGAAATCTGATGATTTTTTGTTCTATTTCTTTAAGGAATGCTAATGTGATTTTGATGGAGATTGCATTAAATCTGTATAATGCTTTAGGTAATGTAATCGTTTTAACTATGTTGATTCTTCCAATCCAAGAACAAGGAATGTTTTTCCATTTCTTTATATCTTCTCTGATTTCTTTTAATAGAGTCTTATAGTTTTTATTACATAGGTCCTTGTTTCATTAAATTTATTCCTAGGTATTTTATTCTTTTTGTTGAACTTGCAAAAAAGAATTATTCTTTCCACTTCTTTTTCTGACACTTAGTTATTAGAGTATAGGAAAGCTATGGATTTTTGAACGTTGATTTTGTATCCAGAAAGTTTACTGTATTTGCTTATTATTTCTAGTAGTGTTCTTGTGGAGTCTTTAGGGTTGTCTATATAGAGAATCATGTCATCTGCAAATAGTGACAGTTGACTTCTTCGTTTCCTATCTGGATGCCTTTTATATCTTTCTCTTGCCTGATTGCACTCGCTATGACTTCCAATGTTATATTGAATAACAGTGGCAATAGTGGACAGCCTTGCCTTGTTCCTGATTTTAGAGGAAAGGTTTTTAGTATTCACCATTAGGTATAATGTTGGCTAAGGGCTTGTCATAGATGGCCTTTATTATGTTAAGTTACTTTCCTTCTACACCAATTTTGTGAAGTGTTTTGATCATAAATGGATGCTATATTTTGTTGCAAGCTTTTTCTGCATCTATTGATATGATCATATGATTCTTGTTTTTTAATTTCTTTATGTGGTGTATCTCATTAATTGATTGTGTATGTTGAACTATCTCCATGTCCCTGGGTTGAAGCCCACTTGTTCGTGGTGTATAATCTTTTTAATATGTTGCTGTATTCAGTTTGCTGGTATCTTATTTAGGATTTTTGCATCTGTGTTCATGAGAGATATTGGTCTAGTTTTTTTGTGTGTTATCTTTACCACGTTTTGGTATTAAGGTAATATTGGCCTCATAAAATGAGTTGGAAATATTGCCTCCTCTTTGATTTTTTGGAAGAGTTTGAGGAGAATAGGTATTAAATCTTCTTTGAATGTTTGGTAGAATTCACTAGTGAAACCATCTGGTCCTGGACTTTTACTCTTTGATAGGGTTTTGATAATTGTTTCAATTTCCATACTGCTGACCTATTTCGATTTTTCAGTTCTTGATTCAGTCTAGGAAGGTTGTATCATTCTAAGTACTGGTCCATTTCTTCTAGGTTATTAAATTTGGTGTTATATACTTTTTCATAGTATACTTATAAGATCCTTTGTTTTTCTACAGTAATTTTCACTCTTTCACTCCAATTTTGTTTATTTTTTATTTGTGTCATTTCTCTCTTTTTTTTTAGTGAGTCTAGCCAAGGAATTGTCAATTTTATTAACCTTCTCAAAGAACCAGCTCTTTGTTGAATTTATTTTTTCTATATATATTTTTTTGCATTCAATTTCATTTAATTCTGCTCTAATTTTGATGATTTCTTTCCTTCCGCTGATTTTAGGCCTCATTTGTTCTTACTTTTCTAATTTTTTAAGATAAAGCATTAGGTTGTTTATTTTGGCTCATTCTTGTTTTTGGAGATAGGCCTGTAATGATATGAACTTTCCTCTTATGACCACTTTTACCATGTCCCTAAAGTTTTGATATGTTGTAATATCATTACTTCATTTCTATGTATCTCTTGATCTCTCTTTTTATTTCATCTCTGACAGTTATTCTTCAGTAGCATTTAGTTTAAGCTCTATGTATTTGGGGTTCTTTCTGATTTCTTTCTGCAGTTGAGCTCTAGTTTCAAATCATTATGGTCAGAGAATATGGTTGGTATAATTTCAATCCTCTTACATTTGTTGAAGCTATCTCCGTGTCCCAGTATGTGGTCAATTCTTGAAAATGTTCCATGTTCACTAGCAAAGAATGTATAAATAGCTATTGTGGGATGGAAGGTTCTATAAATGTCAGTTATGTCCAGTTGATCAATGTATCATTTAAAGATGTTATTTCCTTATCAATTTTCTGTTTGGATGATCTGTCCATATCTGACAGTGAAGTGTTTAGGTCCCCTACTCTGATAGTGTTTTGTCCTGTTTCTCCCTTTAGATATGTTAGTAATTGCTTTACATATTTTGGGGCTCCCTGATTGGGAGCATAGATATTAATAAGTGTTATTTCTTCTTGGTGCATGATTTCCTTTATCATTATGAATTATCTCAGTATTTTTCTTTACTTTTTTGATTTTGAAGTCTATTTCATCTGATATTAGTACTGCTCTTCCTGCTTTTCTCTGAATGTTATTTGCTTGAAATATCATTTTCCACTCTTTCACTTTGAAACAATATTTGTCTTTGGACGTGAGATGTGTCTCCTGGAGGCAGCATATGGTTACATGTTGTTTTCTGATGCATTCTGCAACTCTGCGCCTTTTTATTGGTGAGTTCAATCCATTTACATTTAGGGTGATTATTGAAATATGAGATCTTCTTATAGCCATTTTATCTTTTGCTTTCTGGTAGCTCAGCGTTTCCATTTCTTCCTTGTTCTTGTGTTTCTGTTTTCTTTATTTTGGTTGGCTTCTGTGGGTTTTGCCTCAGGTCCTTCTTGTTTTGTTATATACTTCCGTTCTAAATCTTTGACCTGTTGTTACCATTATAAATATGAAAAGGGTAGTTATATATATACAGTTGTCCCTTTTCTTCTGCCTGTGCCTTATCTCCATTACTGTTTGCAACCTTGGATCTTTGAATCTTCCCCTTTTCAGTCTTGTTGTCTCATATTGTCCCTATGTATGCTGAACGTTCATTACTATCTTACTATAGCAAAGTTCTTCTTATTTTAAGCTCATAATGCCTTGTTCGTAGTAGGGGTTGCACTCCTCTGCTTTTACCAGCCTGCTAGTCACTTTACACTTAATTATGACTTTTTTGTGTGTGAATTATTTTAGATGTGCTGACTTCTTTCAGTATTTCCTGTAGTACAGGACTCGTAGTGGAGAATTCCCTCAATTTTCGATTGTCTGGAAAAGACTTTATTTCTCCTTTATATCTAAAGGAGAGCTTAGCTGGATACATTATTCTTGATTGATAGATCCTTTCACTTAATAGTTTGAATATATGATTCCACTCTTACTGTCTTGTAAGGTTTGTGCTGAGAAGTCCGAGGATAATTTAATAGGTTTACCTTTATAGGTTTCCATCTTCCTTTCCCTGGCTGCCCTTAGAATTCTGTCTTTGTTGTTGATTTTTGATAATTTTAATACAATGTGTCTTGGTGAAGGCCTTTTTGGGTTGAGATCATTGGATATTCTATTGACTTCTTGAATTCCAAGCTCCTACTCATTCCTTAGATTTGGGAAATTCTCATCAACTATTTGTCTTTAAATGCTTTATAATCCCTGTTGCTTTTCCTCCTCTTGGAGAATTCCCATTATTCTTGTATTTCCTCTCCTGATGGTATCAGCTAGTTCGTGTATTTCTCTTTCATTATTTTTTATTCTTAGGTTTGTCTCTTCTTTCTTCTGATTTATTTCTAGATTTCTGTCTTTGATATCACTGATCCTTTCCTTCATTTGGTCGACTCTATTTCCCAAGTTTGCTATTTCATTTTTCAGCTCTTGCAGAGTATCCTTCATCTCTAAAAGGTCTATTCGGTTCTTTTTGAGGGTTTCAGTCTTCTTGCTAAAAACTCACTCTGCTCATCTAGGTGTTTTTTCGATTCCTGAAATTCTTGCTTCGAGTTGTTTTGGATCTCACTGAGTTTTTTCATAAGTACCATCCTGAATTCTCTGTCATTTAAGTTGCATATTTCTATGTCTGTAAGCTTATTTTCTGGAGATTTTTCTCTTTCTTTCTGAGATGCCTTGTCACCTTGGTTGTTCATGATGTTTAATGGACTATTTCTCTGCCTGGGCATTAATGAAAATGTGTTCTGCATATTTTTTTCCAGGAAGAAGATTTATTATATAATGGACCCAAGCCTGTTGCAAATAAGGTGTTTTTTTTTTTTTTTTAGTTTCCGTTAGGTGGCGTCTAAGACTCTAGGCTCTCTGCTTTATATAAAGTGTTTATAATGTCCTTTTTTCCCTTATATATGTTTAATCATACTCACTATCCTCAGTCTCAGTGCCTGTCAGTGTTAGTGATAGTTTCAGTAGCATTTGCTCAGATTCCCCTGGGGCTCTGCGGCATTCTGTCTTGGAGGGTATGGGGGAGGAGCCCTCTGGGTTGGGGGTTGGAAGCTGCGGCTCAGTCTCAGTTTTGCAACTGTGGCTGGTAAAAGTCAATTGTTGTTTCTCTGTCTTCCTCATTTCTCTGCCTTCTGCCCTTATGACTGGGCACTGCCGCCTGCTGTGTGGAGCTCACAACACTCTCAGGCAGGGCTGTTCAGGGAACTCACCGCTCCTTCTCCCTTCCCCCTCCTCCTATAGGGAGCTCCCGCTGTGAAAGGCACCTTCTTTTTTCCTCCTAGTCCACAGCCTAACACCGGGAGTTCTGACCTGTGGTAGCTCTTATGCGCAAATTCTATGCTCCTATGTGCTGGTGTGCAGTTTAGGTGTTTTTGGTTGAGTTTTAGATGTCCAGCTTATTGTTTTTTCAAGGGGAGAGATCTAGGAATGTCTCTCATGCTGCCATATTTAATCTCATTTGATCATAAAAATTTTTAAAAGAGACAGAGAGTACTGGTTGACTCTGATTTAGAAACAAATAAAGTCTGGGACTGTTGTATTTTTAAAATCTCTATCTTTTTTAGGTTTGTTAATCGTGTGTGCATATAGTATTTTGACAAAAACAAAGCAAATACGTTTTATTTTGGATTGAATAATTTTAACTACAACTAACAGATTTTTTAACTTAAAATGATATAATTTTTTAATTAGATTACATAAAACAAAGTCTGGGAGCAGAGCAGGTTGAGGCTTGGGATGGCAGTCCATTGACACCATCCTGCACACAGTGGCTTTCTATTTATTCCTCTGCTGCTTGTGCCACTTATCAGTTTATTTCCTCTCAGCTTCAAATTCATCTTTCTTTGCTTGGCTTGATGAAGCTGGGGCTAGGCTCTTTCTCATTTGCCAGAAGGTGCAATATCAATTTAGCTTTTTCAGTAGAGGGTGCTTGAGGACATGCAGGAGGAAATGGTTTTTCCTGGGTCTGGTGAGGAATTCCCTGCTGACTCCTACATCACATGATGACTGACAGTGAATGATTCATCTTGTAGAGCTGGCCCCGACTCCAGAGGGTGGGTTCCCAGGGAATTCTGCTTGTACCCCAATTGGCTTCTCAGTGGGTAACACTGGCACTCCAGCAGGCAGATTCCCAGTGAGTTTCAGCAGCAACCCAGAGTGATACTTTACAAGCTTTCCCTTCCCTTATCAACTTTTGGGCCAAATCCAACAGTTTCTGTCAGGTATTGAGAATGGATAAAAAGAAAAAAATGTTAGTTTGTTTTACATAACTGTTCTTGCTGTTGCTTTTGGTCAACATGGGGCACGTGTATAATTTTTATAGAAATCTTGTGCAGACTTCAACATCATGAGACTCTGACATTAGAGCTATGCTTTGCAGCTGTCTTCTCCCCTCCTTTTGACCATTCCCAAACTCTGTCCCAAGAAATATTCTTCGCAATGCCTCTTACAGAAGGTGGTCCTTTTCATAGAGGTACCTTTAGGAAATCTGCAAGTTGGCTACATTCCTTAATATCTGGCTATCTGGAGAAACTCAAGTGTCCTTGTCATATGGCTGACTTTTCTCCTCAACCTGTAATTGCTATTCTATCCAGTCTCCTGCTTTTAGGATTCTCCAGGTGAGAAGAGAGTATCACTATCCATGTTCACAAACACTGCAGACTCTCAGAAACCCATATAATTACCCCCCAAAACTCTCTCATCAAACTTCTCTTTGCTGGGTTGGCAACCCTCAGGAAGGCCTGCAGACACCATAGCTCAGCAGTCATCTTGCCACAGGAGGAAATGCCAGATTCCCTTATTTCAAGCACCCCCCAGTTTTCACACATAGCTTTCTGAGAACCAATCTCACCTGGCCTAAGCAAGGAGAAATGCTTGGCACTTCCTGCTCAGCCAACATTGCGATACTGAAACTACTAAAACTCACCCACTACATCAAACTCCTCTCAAATTTCTAGTCTTCTCATTTTATGAATATTTTGGGGTTGGGACAGACATGTAAGACTACTTTGGCTATCTCTTAATAATCCTTGGAGGTGATATGGGCACTTGTAAGAACTGGGGGCATATATCAAATCTTATCCTCAGTGCAGGGCCTTTGACTGAAGTATTGGATGGCAGAAAAAATCCAATAAATGTCTTATTGCATA
>NW_011889083.1:4604310-4615105 GCF_000151845.1 Pteropus vampyrus
AGTTCTGTGTTTCCCAGCCTGACTGCTTTCAAGCAGTACCAGACAAGTCCTCTGGAACTTTTCTTAGCTACTCTCTACAGCTGTGAAGACAGCTCCCTGGATGAAATCCAGCCTGCGGAATCACTCGTTTCCTGTTCTTGATCTCAGAAATTTCTGTTTGATGTTGCTTTCTCAAAAAACCCCATAATTTTTGGAGGAAAAATATTTGCAGCTTTATGAGCTCAAGTACTAAAACCAGTTCATTTTTGAAATCTTACCACTATAACCATGAGGAAAAGTTCTAGGTGCTAAGAAAAACTCTAAGACAGTTCTCCCAAGACATGAGAATGTTGGATATTGTAGGCAAGATTCCCAGTTCTGTTTACACTGTAAAGTTGAAGACATCACTTAACTGATCAGCAGCAAGTTAGAAAAAGTTGCCATTTGTAAAAACGTCAGATTGATTCCTAGTACAACCTAAGAATCAGCTGTGTGGGTGTTTCCAAGTCTTCTATCTTATGAGAGCACTCTTCCCTTTGAAATTGAAATAAAAATGAGTTTATTCCCCATCCCTCATTTAGTCGACTCCCTGCACTTCTCAGAAAATTCAGGGACTTTCCAGTTCTCATAGTTACTTCCTCTCCTAATATCTTCCTGCTGTTCAATTTCACTTAGATTCTCATCTCTTGTATCTGCTTCCTCTCTTCATTCTACATTAAACCAAATGTGAAAACATAGATACTTTTCCATTGTTTTTCCAAGTCATTACCCACACAAGAGGTAGTTTTAAGGAAGTTTCCTAAAGAATAAGAAGTAAAGAAGAAAGCTTACATATAGTAGGACAGCAAAAGGCTTAGAACTGTCCATTAGTGCATATGAGATCTCTTATTCCTGGAGGTCTCCTGGCTATTTCTCCCAGGGGGAACATCTCCCTGGCTGACCCTTGTCTCTGACCTCCTTCTACTGCTGACCCCAAACTGTCCCTACTCCATACTTAACAATAAGCCTTCTCACAACCTCCTTCTTAAGCGCCTATGAAAATTTTGAATTCTCTTGTTTTATAGCTGGCCTAATTTAATTTTTTGTCTCACTCCTCCTCTTCCAAATCAAGGCCTAGGATCTATTTCCCTGCCAAAAATTCAACCCCCCTCAGTTATGCTGCCTGATAGCCAAACTTTGTTTTCCAATTTCCATCCACTACATTAACTTTTAAATCATTAAATAAAAAAGTTACATAAATACTGTATTTATTCTCATTAAACATATAAAAAACTGAACATAGGACTCAGTTTCAAAATTTATCATTCTCATATTTATTCTAAAATGTCCATTCAGTTGACTTGGGAAAATGAATTTTTATGCTCAACAATGTTTGGACTGATTTTTTTCTGACTCCTATGGAGAGTAATAGCTGAGAATAAGAAACCATTATCTGTGGACTCGCATATAAACAATGGCTCCTCTTCAACAGACAAAAGAACACCTCCCAATGAAAACCAGCCCATCCTTCTTCTTTGCAGTAGAGAGGAGACATTGCCTTCCCAATCTGTGTAAGAGGAAGACACTTGCAATGCAATATAGCATGTGCCATGTTAAGTGAGCAACATACAAATATAAGAGAAAGAAATAATCTCATCATTCTGTTAAATTCACTAATACAAGAGCATTAAATACATATAAAAAGTCCATCAGTTTTTATTTAGGAATCTCTCAAACGGATAAGGTCCAAAATGCTGGTACATGCACTGGTGCCAATCTGACAAAGTTTTAACTGGTTAAAGACAAAATGGGAAATATAATAATATTGTTTCAAACACATCTAAGTGAGGTTTCTAAATCTTGTGGTAGCGATTGTCCTGTAATATGAAATAATACCATCTTTCTATTTTATACTTTTAGTGTCATATCCTGCTTTAAGTGAAAAGATGATAATTTTAGCAGTTTTATGGGATTTAAAAAAAATGTTATACTAGAGTGAACTATATCTTCAATTTAAAAAATTATTCATGAATGTCTGGGAACAAGTTCTCTACCAATTTGAGAGATTAAGAAAAGAATCAAAACAAAAACATAAACTTTGCAATCTCTTAGAATTTTCTTTTAATCACATAGAGATTTCCTAAAGTCAGAAACCAAAAGAGCTCTGCAGAAGGGACCAATATCTTGGGCAAGATAGAGGGTTTAGAGAGAGGACACCATGGCCAGCCAGAGACCTGGAATCTTATCACTCACAGACTGTGCTTCACCCACTCTTCCTCTTACCCCACACTGCTATGTTTTCATCCTCCATTCCAAATGTCTATATTCTCTCGATGGAACAATAAAAGAGTCTATGTGGAATTTTAGATGCACAAAGAAAAGAAAATATTGTGATACAATCAGAAGTTTTTAACTACTTATTTCAAAAGAAAAATGGCTGTGCTAATTGCAGAATCAGAGAGAGCCCTACAGACTGTGGTGTTCTCACAGTGCTCCAGTGAGAGTGGTATCATGGGAATTTTGAATGCTCCCAAATTCACAGTCCCAATTCTGCTGCCAGAGCACTAGGACATAATTTTGAATTGTAAAATGGCTCCTCAGACAAAATATTTTTCTAACAATTCCTCCTCTTTCTTTTAATTTGACCTTTGAAGAGACAAAATTTTCATTATATGTAAATCTAAAATTCATATGAAAATACAAATTAAGCAAGTGCTTTCTAAGTTTCTACTTCTGTGTCTACCAAGATGAACACAGATGATATGGAATTTAGGTCTTAAAGAAAACTTGGAGATGATATTGCCAGTACTCTTTCATTACAGATAAGAAACTGTGGCGTTTGGAGGTTACATAATAAACAGGATGTCCAGCTCACTGGATGAGAACTCTTTGTCTCTAAGGCTCCTTCAAGCAAAGCACACAATTTCCCTTATTTGTCAAGCTTACATTTTTCGAGGAGATAGACTTAAGAACATATTTCTTTTATCTTGCCCTTTTCTGACAAAATACAATAGGCAAATGTTTATGTTCTAAAATTTCCCAGTTTTTAATTCTTCCATATGTACTTAGAAATAAGAGCAATAAATTATAGTCTCCATATCTATTCATTGATTTTTACGTTTCTATTTCTTTTTTTATTTATATTTATATTTCTCTCCCACCCTCTTTTTGCTAATAAGTAAATTGCATTGCATTCACATTGAATTAGTTTACTCCATAAAGAGTTAATACATGTGAGCATGTAGATCATGTATGTAGATGCTATTCTGCAAGTTTGAATGGAGAAGAAAATATTCGAAGAAAAGAGAGCACTTTTTAAATATGTGTTTCATCTTCCATTCTTTTTAAATTTGGTATGGGAGAAGCTCAAAGGTCAGTTCCCAGGAGTTATGCACTTTTGACAGATTCTTGTGTTCTAGGGTACTGTATTTACAGCTAAAATATAGGTTCCAGAAATAGTGTCTTGAAGCAATACAAGATAAGTACAGTAGCAAAGTGTCTGAAAGCGGATCAATTCTCTAAATTTGCTTTATGAAGAACGAGGTAAATTTGCTTTATGAAGCAGAGGGAGAATGAGACTGAAGGAATTATGGAGTAGTGCAGGACATTAAGCCCCTGCAGACATTGTTACCATCTTACCAGGTTCATTAAAGAGGCTGAGGCAGAATGAACAGGGAACAATTTAGTATTGTGAAATCCCAGGAGGAAGAAGAGAGAATGGGAGGAGATTTGATGAAAGTAGAGATGAAGGAGGCTGTCCTTAGTCAGCAGAGAGGACACTTATTTCTATGGAATTTAGTCAAGCAGAGGGGTTGATGTGGTTGCTCACAAATCTGAAGATGGAATGACAATGGATGAGAAAGCCTTTCTATTCTTTCTCTGTCATTTTCATGATAGAATTGGAAGTTAGGTCATCAATATGGAGCATTAGTGAGGGTTGGTTATGGAGTGAGGGGAATATGGTGAAAGCCTGCTTACTGCCACAGGTTGCTGCCAGGACAGAAGACATACATTCCAAACAGAACTGTGAGTTTAGCTGCCATTGCAGACTTTTACTGTGGCCGGGTACTAACCTGCAGTTAAACTGAGCTACAAAAAGCTCAGATACAGGAGTGGAGATGGTAGATTCAGGGGTTAATGCAGAATTGGGGATTGTCAGAAGAGAGATTTTGGAGAGATGAGAGCCCAGAGAGAGAGTGCAGGGTGCTGACTGCTAGAAGCAAAAACCGTGGGGCTGGAAGTTTAGTGTGATTGAAGGATTGTTTCATTAGGAGTGAGTGTGAGATGAAGGGAGATGTGTTTGAGAGTACCTGTGGAAGATGATTTGCAGTGGTGTGATTCTAGGCATGGCTTTAGTTGTGGTGGTGAGGAAAGCTATAAGAACAGTGAATTAGCTTCAAGGACATTGAAATCCTCCAGATAATAGAAGAAATTATTGAATTAAAGAGGAAGGCTATGAGCCAAGCATCTACATCTTCAAGGAATGTAATACAATAACACAGAGGGGGGAAAAAGTAATTTAAGTTAAATATGTTTCAAAAGAAAGAAGTTTTTTTTTGTTTTGTTTTAAAAAAATGTAGTAGGGATGCCATTATGCTGAAGACAGGGAGCTGAAATAGAGTTGATTGAAATATTTTGGAGAGAAAAGGAGCTTTGGGACTAATATAAGTTTTGGGTAAAATGTAGCCTATGGAACACAGGCTCTAATAACCCCCATCCTTTTGACGACTAATTGACATGATTAGGTAAAGCCATTTTTAACAATGGAAAAAGAGGGCTTACATTAGCTAGGTCTAGAGTTCAAAAATAAATAGTAACTTTTTGAAGGCAGATCAGTTTGATGTGGCATGTTATTTCTTCTCATGTGAACTGTTGGTTCCCTTGTTAATACAAGCTAAGGCAAGCCAGGTTAGTCTTTGATTTTATTCAGCATCCATTCATTCATTTATTCATTCATTCAATAAATATGTATGAAGTACCTTTCCTGTGCTAGGCATTGTACTAGGAGTTGGGGGAACTAGCAAACAAAAGTCTAGTGAAAGAGACCTACATGAACCAAAGGTCTCCCTCAAAATGCACAATCACAAGTATGATAAAGACAACAAAATAGAAATACAGGTGCTATGAGAGAGTGTAAAAGGGGCTTAATCTAACCTGGGGAGTCAGGATATTCTTCTGTAGGACATGGCATCTGAGAAATATGGGGAGCTAATCCCAATAAGCAGAAGGAAAGGGCAACAGCTGGATGGTAGGAGATACTGTGAGCACTTGACTAATGAAAGGCCAGAGCCCAGAAACCCCCAAACAAGGGGGAGAACAGTACAAGCGAAATGTGGCTAAAGTGCCTGGAAACTTATAATGCCTGTAGGACAAATCAAAACTTTTAGATATTTTCCTGAGAATGATGGGGAGTGATTGAAAGCTTGGAAGCAAAGAAAGGGCAATTACATTTGCTTTAAACAGGTTATTCTAACTACTTGTGGAGAATGGATTAAAAGTGGGAATCACAGAGGCTAAGATTAGATATGATTCTGGTAAAGACGGATTAAAAATTAGCACATGGCATATAATAAGCACTCAACAAATATTAGTTATTAGAACTATTTATATTTCAAAAGAACTATTTAGATTTTAAGAGAAGGGAAACTCCAGAAAGATAGAAAAACTTGAGACTTTCTAGGTTATATATTCATTATTTTTTATTTGCATATTATATTTATTTCCCATTGGCTTCTGGAATCAGAACAAACTTCTCTTGTCAAAGCATGAGATTTTCTTTTAAAAACTAATGATATTGGAACAAAGTAAGATAAGATGCATAAATGTATTTAATCTACTACTTGCTTATTCTCTTATCCTTTTAAAACTTAAAATATTTTTAGAAGGCCCTGGTCTTGCTCATAAGTAGAATTGTGTTCTCATGACTGCTTTCCTTAGATCCCTAAGCTCCTGCCTGTGTTGTAGAATTCTACAAAGTCTTCTTAACCACCACCCGCCTCTGTTTCTCTCCATAAGGACTTCTTTAATGCCAATGAGACTAATTTCAATTACTTGTCCCTTTCATTTCAAACACCAGTGAGGCAGAAGCAATGTATAAGGTCAAATAGTTTCTTTAAACACTAGAATTTATTGTGTCTTAGTGTCACTTTTATTAATTGTTTAAAGTTAATGGTATCTAGACCTGAAGAATTTATTACAAACAATTAACTTTTTTTTATTCAAGAGAATCTTCCTTACACTAGATACGGTGATGTGTCATCTGTTATAGGCTAGTTATATACAGTTGATTTATTTACAACAATGAAGCTGGGAATTTGATCCTTGAATAACACCAGTAAGAAAAAACATACACAAATCAGATGGAGCTGAACCAACCGGTCAGGTAACAAAAGTATTTTTTATGCATCTGTCCCTGTCACATGGATTTGAGCTATTTTGATCATAACAGACTCCCAGAAAGACTCTCTTTCTGGGGTTCTGAGCCAGGATTACTTGAAGAGAAGCATAAAAACTTATCTGTAGGTAACATGAGTAAGAGAAAAGTACAATGCCTTTTGCTTTATTTTTGTCCTAAATTATATGAAGAAAAAAGTCACGGGGAAATATCAAAGGAATCTTAATTTTAATGTTAGGAATGTTTTAATAAAATACAACTTACTGGGGAACAAAAAGTGATTCTAGAGGCATAATTTCTACCCAGAGTAGGCAGAGTTCTTAGAATCATTGCCCCCAAGAGAGTCTTGTGCCTTGCTGTTGGAGAACAAATTAAGAACAAATCTTGGTAGTTAGGATGAATGCCAAAATTCACTGCCAGTTACTCCTGACTTTAAGGAGGAGCATGTGGAGTTCCTGGTGCTCAATACATTGACCAATCAACCCGCATGCCTGCATCTCAACAGTGAAATCCTCCATTTTCATTGTAGAGGTAGCACTGTCCATCCAGCTTTGTTTTTGAAATTGGATTAGAAACATAATTGTTAACAACACTGCTTTAATTTATCTGCACAAACTTCATAAAATGTTTCATTACATAAGCTGGAGTCATATGTATGTCTGTTGTATTGCGCATGGCAAGCAGCATGATTTATGTTCTGGTAAGCTGTCTGCTGTACTCAAGCATTTCAGTGCTATCCTAATTATTTAGATGTATGCAGAATCTCGCCCTTCCTTGCCAATACTAGGCTTTCTTCAAGAGCTCTATGTACTTGTCAAGATATTCTTTTCCTCAGAGAGATGGCAAAACCAGATTTATTCTGTTATCCCAAGGTTAAAGCAGCGAGTGAGATGTCCTTTGTGTTTTCTTTACTTCTTATTCCTAGAAAATAATTTATCTATATTCACACAGTGACAGCTCTTGGCATAAACAAAAGTGTCCCAAGAAAAACCAGTAGGCACCATGTAATTGTTCATGATTGTATCATTATGTATTTAGTGTATTTGTAAGCTTTAATGTTTAAACACTAGTCTAACCAAAATAAGACAAAATAAAACAAAATGAAATTTATAAACAGTCATTTTAACATGCTTTACTATCATGCTTTACATTTTACATGCTTGCAAAATGTCAGTGGAGTCCAGCAGGTAGAGAAATCCAATATCAGAGATTGACAAGAAAAGTAAGTTAGGTATCTTCTTTTCTAGTAATTTTTTTTTTTAATTTCCTTGGCTCTGAAGTAATTTGTACATAAAATCCATCTTTAATCATGTAAGCAATCAGTTTTTTTTTTTTTTTAGTTTGTTTGCTTGTTTTGCTTTGGAGATTGTATTATAACTTTTCTTTCCCATTATTGCCATCTAAATAACAGATACTCCTCATGCCAATATTTATTTCCACGTACACCCAGGTGTGACTGGGCTGCAAGTAGGGAGGAGCAGGATAGTTAGAGTTAACAATGTATGGATATTATTCCAGTGCAAATAATGTTTCTGGAATTTAATTTTTTTTCTCTCTTGATTTATTTCTTCATTTAATTTTCTCTTAACAAAATTGTTTTGAGATCAATAATGATTTTACTGTTATAAACATCTCGTATAATAACTCTCGGCAAATTGCTCCATTTTGTCTATGATATTTTTAAGTGCAGCAGACATTATTTCCTTTTCACAGATAGAGGAAGAAGAGATATTGGTACTGATATCTTAAACAGATCCATGAGGCAAAAGCAACCTGGAATATATTTTAATCTTGCTGCCTCAGATCTTCTGTTTTCCCCCTGAAAGTTGAGCCTCTGCTGTGACTCACACTTGTGGGGCATGAAGAATAAGAAAAAAGAGCTCAAGAGCTCAAGGAGGGTTATTTTACAAAGAACACTAATGAAAGATAGTATAATATTTGAGATTCATCATCTGTGCCACATGTTCTAAAAATGAATTATGGGTATGGTCACCTTGGTAGATGCAGGAAAAGTGACTGACAAAATTAAACACCAATTTATGATAAAACATCCTAACACAGTAGGAATGGGGGTATCTCTCAAATTGAAAAGATCTATAGCTAATTGCATACTTAGCAGTAGAAGACTGACTGTCTCATCTAAGATCGGGACTAAAGTAAGAAGTTGATTTTTACATTTTCTACTCTACATTGTATTAGAGCTCCTAGTTAGTACAATAAATCAAGAAATGTGGATAAAAGGTACACACATTGAAGAAAAAGAAGAAAAACTAGAATTAGTGATTTCAGTAGTGACAAGATATAGTTAATATAAGAATCACTTTTATTTATCTATATTAAGTAATAAAAAATCAGAAATTGAAATAAAAATGCTATATACAGTAACATCAACAAACTCAAAATACTTAGGCATAAATTAAGCAAAATAGTACACCTATTTTGATGTCTTCACTGATGTATACACTGAAATTTGCAAAACATTACAGAAAAAATTCAACAAGATCTAGGTAGATGGAGACTCATATTATGTTCATGGATTGGAAGATTCACTATTGTAAGATGTATATCCTTCTAAAATTAATTAATAAATTTAACAGAATTTAAATAAAATTACAGTTGATTATTTATAGAAATGAACAAGTTAATTTTAAAATTTATGTGAAAATGCATAAGATCTGAAACTGCCAAAAAAAATTTGGAAAAAAAAGTACAAAGTTGAGAACTTACACTACCTGATTTCAAGAGTTATCACAAAATTAGAGAAAGAATAGACATTAGAAATCAATGTAGCAAAAGCAAGAGTCCAGAAGTAGATGCACACATATATGTATTTTCAACAAAGATGCCAAATAATTCATTAGAGGAAATGATAGTTTTTCAACAAATAATGTCGGAACAATTAAATATCTTTTAAAAAAAAGAATCTCAATTTTCATTTTATGCCTTTCACAAAATTTAACTCTAAATGGATCGCAAACTTAAGCATAAATGCTAAAACTGTAAAAGTGCTAGAAGAAACTATAGGAGAAAATCTCCACTACCTCAGGATGATCAAATATGTCTTACTTAGAACACAAAAGGCAAAATCATTGAATAATGTTAAATTAAATTTCATCAAAATTAAAAACATCTGCTTTCTGAAAATACTGTTTAAAAATGAAAAAAAAGAAAGTATAAGGTATTTTTTTAAAACCTTATAATTTAATATGATGAACAATATAATAACAAATGAAGACAATATTTGAGCAGACACTGCATAAAAGATGATATTCAAATGACTTAATAAGTGCATGATGAGATGATCAACATAATAGCTATTGTGATAACACTTAACATCCCTAGAATGGCCAAATAAAAAAGACTGACAGTAATAAGTGTTGGAGAAGATACGAAGCAACTAGAACTCTCATACATTGTTGGTAAGGAGTACATGCAATAGAAAGCTATTTGACGGTTTCTTACAAAATTAACCATACAGTTTCCACACAACCAGAAATCCCATGCTTATTTACCCATGAGAAATGAAAACATTAGTTTATGCTAAGACTTGTACATGAATGTTCATAGAGGCTTCATTCAAAATACTCAAAAACTGGAGAGATTGGATTAAATGTGGCAGAGTGAAAGGTGTCCTCAGATCTCTCCCCTTGAAACAACAATAAGCTGAACATCTAAAACTCAACAAAAAACACCCAAACTACAGACCAGCACATATGAGCGTGGGGTCTGCACATAAGAGCTACCACAGGTCAGAGCCCCAGGTGTTGGATGGTGGAATGAGAGAAACAAAAAAACTTGCCTCTCGCAGCCAGAGCTCCATGTAGGAAAAAGGGAAGGGTAGAAGGCGCAACGACTTCCCTGAACAGCACCGCCTGGGAGTGCTGTGAGCTCCATGTGGCCGGTGGCAGTACACAGTCATCAGGGAAGAAGTCAGAGAAACAAAGATAGCAGAAAAGCAGGGACAGCAGAGAAACAATTGATTTTTACCAGTCACGGTTGAAAACCCGAGGCTGAACCACAGCCCCCATCTCCCAATCCAGAGGGCCCCTCCCCACATACCCTCTGAGACCGATCACCATGCAGGCCCAGTGGAATCTGAGCAAATGCTACTGAAACTGTCACTGACAGGAACTGAGACTGAGGGTAGCAAGCGTGATTAAACATCTATAAGGAAAAAAAAAAGACATATTAAGACTTTATATAAAGCAGAGATCCAAGAGGCTTAGATGCCACATACTGGAAACTAAAAGAAAAACACCTTATTTGCAACAGGCTTGGGTCCATTATATAATAAATCTTCTTTCTGGAAAAAAGAAGCAAAACACTTCCATTAATGCCAAGGCAGAGAAATAATCCATTAATCACCATGAACACCAAGATGACAAGGCATCTCAAAAAGAAAGAGAAAAATCTCCAGAAAATAATCTTACACACATAGAAATA
>NW_011889083.1:4616165-4620485 GCF_000151845.1 Pteropus vampyrus
AGAAGAAATAACAATTATTAATATCTATTCTCCCAATCAGGGAGCCCCAAAATATGTAAAGCAATTACTAGCAGAACTGAAGGGAGAAGCAGACCAAAACACTATCGTAGTAGTGGACCTATATGCCGCACTGTCGGACATAGACAGATCATCCAAACAGAAAATCAATAAGGAAATAACATCCTTATGACACATTAGACCAACTGGACATAATTGAATTTACAGAGCCTTCCATCCCAAAACAGCTGCTTATACATTCTTCTCGAGTGCACATAGAACATTCTCAAGAATCGACCACATACTGGGACACAGAGATAGCCTCAACAAATGTAAGAGGGTTGAAATCACATTAACCATATCCTCTGATCATAATGCTTTGAAATTAGAGATCAACTGCAAAAAGAAATCAGGAAGAACCCCAAATACATGGAGATTAAACAGCATGCTACTGAAGAATAACTGGGTCAGAGATGAAATAAAAAGAGAGATCAAGAGATATGTAAAACAAATGACAATGATAGTACAACATATCAAAACTTTCGGGACACAGCAAAAGTGGTCATAAGAGGAAAGCTCATGTCATTAGACACCTGTCTCAAAAACAAGAACGAGCCCAAATAAGCAATTTAAAACATTTCTTAGAAACTAGAAAGGAATAAAAAATGAAGCCTAAAGTCAGCATAAGGAAAGAAATAATCAAATTAGAGCAGAAAAAATTAAATTGAAAGGAAAAAAAAAGATAGAAAAAATAAATGAAACAAAGAGCTTTTTCATTGAAAAGGTTAATAAAAATGACAATCCTCTGGCTAGACTCATTAAAAAAAAAAGAGAAAAGACACAAATAAACAAAATCAGAGTTTAAAAGGGAAATCACAAGAGACACTGCAGAAATATAAAAGATCATACAGGAATGCTATAAAAAAGTATATAATAACAAATTTAATAACCTAGAAGAAACAGACCAGTACTTAGAAAAATACAACCTTCATAGATTGAATCAACAAGAACTGGAAAATCTAAATAGACCAATCAGCAGTATGGAAATTGAAAGAATCATCAAATACGTACCAAAAGTAAAAGTCTAGGATGAGAAGTCTTTACCAATGAATTCTACCAAACATTCAAAGAAGATTTAATACCTACCTTTCTCTTCCAAAAAAATCAAAGAGGAGGCAATACATACCAACTCATTTTATGAGGGCAATATCACACTGATACCAAAAATCTGGCAAAGATAACACAAAAAAAGAAAACTACAGACCAATATCTCTCATGAACACAGATGCAAAAATCCTAAATAAGATACCAGTAAACTGAATACAGCAACATATTAAAAAGATTATGCACCATGATCAAGTGGGCTTCAACCCAGGGACACAGGGATGGTTCAATATACACAAATCAATTAATGAGATACACCACATAAACAAATTAAACAATAAAAATGATATGATTATATCAATAGATGCAGAAAAAGCCTTCAACAAGATACAGCATCCATTTATGATCAAAACACTTAACAAAATTGGTATAGAAGGAATGTACCTTAACATAATAAAGGCCATCTATGACAAGCCCTCAGCCAACATTATACTTAATGGTGAAAAACTAAAAACCTCCCCTCTAAGATCAAGAACAAGGCAAGGCTGTCCACTATTGCCACTGTTATTCAATACGACATTGGAGGTCACAGCGAGTGAAATCAGGCAAGAGAAAGATATAAAAGACATCCAAATAAGAAACGAAGATATCAAACTGTCACTATTTGCAGATGACATGATTCTCTATATAGACAACCCTAAAGACTCCACAAGAACACTACTAGAAATAATAAGCAAATACAGTAAAGTCTCTGGATACAAAACGAATGTTCAAAAATGCATAGCTTTCCTATACTCTAATAACAAAGTGTCAGATAAAGAAGTAGAAAGAATAATTCCTTTGCAATTGCAACAAAAAGAATAAAATACCTAGGAATAAATTTAATGAAACATGTGAAGGACCTATATAATGAAAACTGTAAGACTCTATTAAAAGAAATCGAAGAAGATACAAAGAAATGGAAAAATACTTCTTGTTCTTGGATTGGAAGAATCGACATAGTTAAAATGACCATATTACCTAAAGCATTATATAGATTTAATGCAATCCCCATCAAATCACATTAGCATTCCTTAAGAAACAGAACAAAAAATCATCAGATATCTATGGAAGCACAAAAGGCCCCCAATTGCCAAATCACACTGAGAAAAAAGAACGAGGCTGGAGGCATCACGCTGTCCGACTTCAAATTATACTACAAAGTGACAGTAATCAAAATGGCATGATATGGGCAGAAAAATAGACATACAGACAAATGCAACAGAATTGAGAGTCCAGAAATAAACCCATATTTATATGGGCAAATAACTTTTGACAAAAATGCCAAAAACATACAGTGGAGAAAGGAAACCCTCTTCAATAAATGGTGCTGAGAAAACTGGAAAGCCACCTGCAAAAGAATGAAACTAGACTGTTGTCTATCACCACACACCAAAATTACCTCAAAATGGATTAAGGACCTGAATATAAGACCTGAAACAATAAAATGCATGGAAGAAAACATAGGCACTAAACTCAGGGATCTTGGGCTTAAAGAGGATTTTGTGAATTTGACCTCAAAGGCAAGGGAAATAACAGCAAAAATAAATGAATGGGACTACATCAAACTAAAAAGCTCTGCTCAGCAAAAGAAACCATCAACAAGGTAAAAAGACAACCATCTAAAAATAATATATTTGCAAGCAACGCCTCCAATAAGGGCCTAATATGTAAAATATACAAAGAACTCATACAACTCAATAACAACAAAAAAACAAACTATCCAATCCAAAAATTGGCAGAAAACATAAACAGACACCTCTCCCTAGAGGACATACGAATGGCCAACAACTATATGAAAAGATACTCCACATCACTAGCTATTAGGGAAATGCAAATCAAAACCAGTATGAGTTCTTTGGAAACATGGCAGAGTGAGAGACACCCCAGATCTCTGCCCTTGAAACAACATTAAGCTGAAGATGTAAAATTCAACAAAAACCACCCAAACTTCACACTAGCAAGTCTGAATGTAGGATCTGTGCTTAAGAGCTACCACAAGTCACAACCCTGGGTGTTGGGCGGTGGACTGAGAGTAATAAAAAAGCTGCCTCTCACAGCCACTGGAGCTCCTTTCGGGAGGAGGGGGAGTGGAGAAGGAGTGTGAGTTCCTGTGGCGAGTTTTCTGAACATTCCTGCCTAGGATAGCTGTAGCTGCAGGGCCCAATTATCAGGGCAGAAAGCAGAGAAGCAGGATGGAACGACAGAGAAACAACAGCTGCTTATTGCCAGCTGCAGTTGCAAATCCGAGGCTGAGCCAGAGCCCCGAACCTCCAACCTAAAGGGCCCCTCCCCCCATACCCTCTGAGACCAATCACCACGGATCCCCAGAAGAATCTTAGCTAATGCTACCGAGACTGTCGCTGACACTGACAGAATGAAACTGAGGGTAGCGAGCGTGATTAAATATCTATGAGAAAATTTAAAACGTGTTATTAAGACTTTATATGAAGCCGTGATCCAAGAGGCTTAATTGCCACCTACTGGAAACCAAAAGAAAAGTGCCTTCTTTACAATAGGCTAAAGAGATAATTTTATATAATAAATCTTCTTTCTGGAAAAACAACAGAATACACTTCTATTAATGCCCAGATGGAGAAATAGTCCATTAAACACCATGAACAACCAAGGTGACAAGGCATCTCAGAAAGAAAGAGAAAAATCTCCAGAAAATAAGCTTATAGACATAGAAATACGCGACTTAAATGACAGAAATTTCTGGATGGTACTTTTTAAAACTCAATGAGATCTAAAACAATTCAAATCAACAATTTCAGAAAAAACAACTAGATGAGCAGAGCAAGGAGATTGAAAACCTCAAAAAGAACCAAAGAGAACTTATGAATGTGAAGAACACACTGCAAGAGTTGAAAAATGAAATAGCAAGCTTGGGAAATAGAGTCAACCAAAAGGAGGAAAAGATCAGTGATATCAAAAACAGAAATCTAGCAATGAATCAGAAGGAAGAAGAGAGAAACTGAAGAATGAAAAACAATGAAAGAGAAATTCAAGAACTAGCTAATACCATCAGGAAAAGAAACATAAGAATAATGGGCATTATCAAAGGCGAGGAAAAGCAGCAGGGACTAGAAAGCATTTTCAGACAAATAGTGGATGAGAATTTCCCAAATCTAAGGAATCAGCTAGAATTTGGAATTCAAGAAGTCAATAGAACACCCA
>NW_011889083.1:4620535-4620995 GCF_000151845.1 Pteropus vampyrus
ACTAGAAAGCATTTTCAGACAAATAGTGGATGAGAATTTCCCAAATCTAAGGAATCAGCTAGAATTTGGAATTCAAGAAGTCAATAGAACACCCAATTATCTCATCCCAAAAAGGCTTTCATCAAGACACATTGTATTAAAGTTATCAAAAATCAACAACAAAGACAATTCTCAAGGCAGCCAGGGAGAGAAAAATGGTAACTTATAAAGGTAAACCCATTAGATTATCCTTGGACTTCTCAGTGCCAACCTTACAAGCCAGAAAGAAAATGAAATAAAATATTTAAACTATTAAGTGAAAACAACTACCAGCCTAGAATAATGTATCCAGCTAAGCTCTTCTTTAGATATAGAGAAATTAAGACTTTTCCAGACTTAAAAAAATTGAGGTAATTCTCTACTTTGAGGCCTGCACTACAGGAAATACTGAAAGGAGTCAGATCACCTAAAACAAAATAAC
>NW_011889083.1:4622640-4646290 GCF_000151845.1 Pteropus vampyrus
ATTACAGGCTTGACTCCAAAAACAAGAATGAACCCAAATAAGCAACCTATGCTTCATCTTAACAAACTAGAAAAAGAACAAATGAGTCTTAAAGTCAGAAGAAGGAAATAAATTATCAAAATTGGAGCAGAAATAAATGAAATTGAAAACAAAAAGAACAATAGAAAAATAAATGTAACAAAGAGCTCATTCTTTGAGAAGTTTAATAAATTTGACAAACCACTGGCTAGATTCACTTAGAAAAAGAGAAATAAACAAATAAACACACACGAAAAAAGCAAGAATGAAAGAGGGAAATTATGACTGACATTGCAGAAATATAAAAAAAATACAGAATACTATGAAAAAGAATATAACACCAAATTTAATAACCTACAAGTATTTGACTAGATTTAGAAAAATACAACTTTCCTAGACTGAATCAAGAAGAACTGGATAATCGAAATAGACCAATCAGCATATGGAAATTGAAACAATCATCAAAAACCTACCAAAAAGTAAAAGGCCAGGACCAGATGGCTTCACCAGGGAATTCTACCAAACATTCAAAGAAGATTTAATACCTGTTCTCCTCAAACTCTTCCAGAAAATTGAAGAGTAGGCAATACTTCCCTACTCATTTTATGAGGCCAATATTACCTTGATACCAAAACCTGGTAAAGATAACACACAAAGAAATACAGACCAATATCTCTCATGAACACAGATGCAAAAATCTTAAATAAGATAACAGCGAACCGAATACAGCAATATATTAAAAAGATTATACACCATGATCAAGGGGGCTTCATCCCAGGGGCACAGGGATGTTTCAACATTCACAAATCAATTAATGTGGTACACCACATAAACAAGTTAAAAAATAAGAATCATATGATGATATCAATAGATGCAGAAAAAGCCTTCGACAAGATACAGCATACATTTATGATCAAAACACTTAGCAAAATTGCATAGAAGAAAAGTACCTTAACATAATAAAGGGCATCAGTGACAAATCCCCCGCCAATATTATACTTAATGGTGAAAAACTAAAATCCTTCCCTCTAAGATCAGGAACAAGGCAAGGCTTTCCACTATTGCCACTGTTATTCAATTTAATATTGGTGTTCTAGCGAGTGCAATCAGGCAAGAGAAAGATATCAAAGGCATCCAAATAGGAAACAAAGAAGTCAAACTGTCACTATTAGTGGATGACATGATTCTCTATATAGAAAACCCTAAAGACTCCACAAGAATACTGCTAGAAACAATAAGCAAATACAGTAAAGTCTCTGGATACAAAACCAACATTCAAATATCCATAGCGTTCCTATACTCTAATAATGAGGTGTCAGAAAAAGAAGTTGAAAAATAATTTCTTTTGCAATTGCAACAAAAAGAATAAAATACCTAGGAATAAATTTAACGAAACATGTGAAGGACCTATAATAAAAACTACAAGACCTTATTAAAAGAAATAGAAGATACAAACAAATGGAAAGATATTCCATGTTCTTGGATTTGAAGAATTGACATAATTAAAATGACCATGTTACCTAAAGCATTATACAGATTTAATGCAATCCCCATCATAATTCCATCGGCATTCCTTAAAGAAATAGAACAAAAAATCATCAGATTTGTTGAAAGCACAAAAGACCCTGAATTGCCAAAGCCATTCTGAGAAAAAAAAGAATGAGACTGGAAGCATCACTCTGCCTGACTTTAAATTATACTACAAAGAGACAGTCATCAAAACAGCATGGTATTGGTGGCAAAACAGACACTTGGACCAGTGGAACAGAACTGAAAGTACAGAAGTAAACCCATATCTATATGGGCAAATAATTTTCAACAAAAATGCCAAAAACATACAGTGGAGAAAGTAAAGCCTCTTCAGTAAATGGTGTGGGAAAACTGGAAAGCCACCTGCAAAAGAATGAAACTAGACTGTTGTCTATCACCACATACCAAAATTAATTCAAAATGGATTAAGGATCTGAATATAAGACCTGAAACAATAAAATGCATAGAAGAAAACATGGGCACTAAACTCAGGGACCTTCGGATGTAAAGAAGATTTTATGAATTTTACTTCAAAAGCAAGGGAAGTAGAAACTAAAATAAATGAATGGTACTACATCAAACTAAAAAGCTTGTGCTTCGCAAAAGAAATCATTAATAAGGTAAAGAGAGCACCATCCGAATGGGAAAATTATTTTCAAGCAATGCCTTCGATAAGGGTCTAGTATGCACAATATACAAAGAACTCATACAATCAATAACAAAAACAAACAAAAAAAACAAATGATCCAATCAAAAAATGGGCAGAGGACCTGAACAGACACTTCTCTCTAGGGACATACAAATGGCCAACAAATATATGAAAAGATGCTCAACATTGCTAGCTATTAGGGAAATGCCAATCAAAACCACAATGAGATACCATCTCACAACTGTTAGAATAGCCATTATCAACAGGACAAGTAATAACAAATGTTGGATAGGATGCAAATAAAAAGGAGCCCTTATACACTGCTGGTGGGACTGCAAATTGGTACAGGCACTATGAAAAACAGTATGGAGTTTCCTCAAAAATCTAAGAATTGATCTTCCATATGATCCAGCAATCCCTCTACTGGGTATTTACCCCAAAGACTTGAAAACCCATATCCGAAAAGATATTTTCACACCGATGTTCTTAGCAGCATTATTCACAGTGGCTGGGACATGGAAGCAACTGAAGTGTCCTACGATCGATGATTGGCTAAAGAAGCTATGGTACATATATATAATGGCATATTACTTAGCCATAAGAACCGCATTTGCAATAACATGGATGGACCTTGAAATAATTATAGTAAGCGAAATAAGGCAGACAGAAAAAGTTGAAAATCACATGATATCACTTATATGTGGAATATAAACTTAAAAGCAATAAATGAACAAGACAAACAGAGTATCACGGACATGAACAATGGACTAGTGGTTATCACATGGGAGGGGGAAGGGGAAAATTTTTAATTTTTAAATAAATAAATAAATAAAATGTTTTAAAAAAAGGAAACAATTTAATGTCCATCAACATAGAAATAGTTAAACTGTGTTACCTTTATACAATGAAATACTAACTAGAAATAAAAAGGAATAATATACACTCTGATACACACACAAATGAATCTTAAAAACATGCTCCGTGAAAGAAATTATTCAAGAGTGCATGCTAAATGATTCCGCTTATAAGGAATGACTAAACAATCCATAGTGACAGAAAACAGATCAGTGGTTGTCTGAAGTGAGGAGTTAATGGAAACTGACTTGGAAGGAGCACAATGGAGCTTTTTGGGGTGATAGAAATGTTCTATATCTTGATTGCGATGGCTGTTATACATGCATATAATTTAACCAAAATTCATTAAAAGCTACACATAAAACATACTTTGTTTTGTTTCAATTTTTAAAGGTTGCTTAATAAGCATTTCTCCATCTATCAGTCTGTTGTGCAGTGGCCCCATTATTCTTGGGGGACGTTGAGGACTTCCTGCAAATGGCTAGGGCTGGGAAGAGAGCTTGCAGGCTTACAAGTTCTGCTGGCAACTAAGAAGAAGAAAGAAGTCAGCTTCATCATCCAGCTTTATTCAAGGAGGCAGGGGCCAGAGGGAAATTCTGTAATGTGGAGCCTGGATAGTACTGTTCTCAACTCCATTTTCAACTCTGGGCTTCCCAATACCATGAGTACCCCTGGAGAACTGTACCAAAGCTGAAGCCTGACTCTACTGAGAGTCAGTCAAATCTGGATGAACTTGTATTATTTTATTGCCTTCAATTTCTAGTATTCAGTATCCACATTGCCTTGGGGTGGTCCACTTTCCCTCTCTCAGGCCTGGTCCACCTAGTTTCATTTATGATGTCCTCAGAGAAGTCCCATTTCATTAGGGACTGCCATTCCCGCTCCAGAAATAGAAGGAATCCCATCCTGTCTCACCATCACTCCCAAACCTCTAGTGAGGGAATGATGGAAAGAGGGGCTGCCTCACCTGTTCTCAGCTCCTTGCATCTGAAAGGCACCAAACTCCAACGCCAGGGAATAATTTACTTTTTAAGGCTGGGGATGTAACTAGACAGATGCCACGGTAATCTCATGGGTAAATATATGTCATTACCCAGTAGCTGGGACAGAAATTGAGAACTTTGGACCATTCCTTCATCTTTGTTTTTGCCTCCTCAGTGCCCTTTCCCTTTACCATACAGTGTGTTCACCTCCTGAGGAGTCAAACTCCTCTTTGCAGCTATGCAAACATTCAGACTTTTCATGCCAAGGCAAAAATCTCTGAAGCTCTAGGAAGATGTTTGCTTATCTTTCAGCAGCAGAAGTGTGTGGGGTGATGAAGAAACTCAGTGTCTATTGGACATATTCTCTGGATTCAAAGGAAGGTACCTAAGTAGGTTCAAGAGTAACCTAACCAGAGTGTTCCCCCTTCCCTTCCCTCTGCCCTAACCCTATTTCCTGGTTTCACTTTCAAATACGTCTGGGGGTGATGAGCTTTGTCATATTTCCACCCTCATTGCAGCCTGCTCATCTCATCACTCTTAGCTCTTGGGTCTGATGACTTCCTTCCTGCCATTCTTTTCTTCCTTCGTTTCTCACTAAATTCAGTTTCAGAGTATGAATTGTAAAGTTTTGGGGTAGCTGAGAACAACTACAGCAGCAAGTAAGACCTAACTCTAAATTCAGTTCTAGGCATCATTCTATGGGAAACTGTGGGCCACTGAGCATCATAGGGAGTTCCCTACTGTCCTGTCCTTCCCATCTCCCAGCTTTTGCCCTCTTCTAGATCCTTCTCCGCCTACTACCATTGCCAAATTCCTGTGGTTCACTTCTCTATCTAAGCTACACTCAAGTGGCCTTTTTATTACCTTAATGTATTTTCCTCACTAAAAGGTAATTTTGTCTTCTTCCTAAGCAGATAGGTTCAAAGTACTACCAGACTTTTGAAATAATTTCCCTCCCCTTATCCTATCCTTTATATATATGCATGTGTGTGCATAAGTTTATATATATATACACACACACATATATAGTTATATATATAGTTGTGTGTATTTGTGTGTGCATGTGTGGATTCTAGTCATTTATACATTCCTTTCTTCATTCTTGCTTTTGGACAAGAGGGAAAGTAATTCTAAACAAATTAGCCCCCAAAACTATTTTTAAAGTTTATTCAATCTTTTTAGTAACAACAAAATGTCTGGTTACTCTATGTACAAATAATTTTCACATTGGCATGGAACTTTGTCATTTGCTGTCATTATTGGACTTTTCTCAAATACTTATTCCTACTTACACTGATTCCTAAAGAAAATAATTTCCAGTAATGGTTTTCTTCCCAATTTACCCTTTTCAATCAGGAACCTAAAATCTTCTGTGACTCTTTACAAGCAATTCAAAATAATGTTCTAAGAGACACTCAAAATCTGATGACTTCTTCAAGCTTTCCTCCCATACTATGTCCAGTGAAGAGATGGATCTACTCTCCACTGATGAGGTCAGCCTCTCACGGATCCTCTATTGATAGTAAACTAAAGCTTTCCACTTACTCTCTTGTGCTAGGAAAGCAGACACAGTAGCTCCCTGTCTTTTCTCCCTCAGAAGCCAATTAACTCTTTGGGTAGGAAATAAATTTTCTGACCCAGCTGTAGTTTTTTATTTCCTAGTCTCCCCTTCAACACCAGACATAGGAAGCACAGAGGCTTAGCATCAGTGTGGAAAACATGACTCAAACTCAACACTTGTTCTTTCCAGACAGCAACATGTTACCTGAATGTAAAGCGAACTGTAATAGGAAACCTGTTTTTCATTACAAGAGGAGTCTGTGTGTAGCTAAAAAGAATCTGACCAGAAAGGAATCAGTAAGTAATTCTACAGACTCAAGACCAAATGATCCCATAGTAGAGAAGAAATATGAATCAAAGAGAGAACTAAGCCCTAGCAGTAATATGTTAGAACTCGTCAATAGTGATGAAATCTTAGAACATTTGCTATCTTCCTTATGTCAGCGCTTCTTCCCCAGTGTCTGCACACTTGGCCCTGTATGCTCATTGCATACACCTGGAAAGCAGGTGAGCTTTGTCCTCAGCCCTCTTAGCTCACTTGTTAATCTCTCCCCTTTGCCCCAACCTATCTTCTTAGGAAACAATGTGCCTCCATGGCCTCCTGCAAGCTGTGTATTTTTCAGGGTCTGGTACTGTGCCTGGGAAGGGGTAGATACTCATATATTTGAGGGATGCTGGAAGAAGTGATTCTTCTTCTTTCTCTGATACACAAGACACCAGCCCTCTATGGATATTGCCCAGTTCTCAACTCCTGCCAAGAATTCTAGGCTAATTCACAGTGGTTTGGAGTCAGTCTGCCCTTCCCCCACCCACACAACTCCTTGGAGCAACTGAAACTCAAAAATAGGTGTCTGCATTTCCTTCCATCTCTGCAGAGATGGGCTGCACAGGATGGCAGCTTGGGATGGCATTCAAAAGTTCAGAGTTGATCTGGCACCAAGTCCTAGGTTGGGTGCATAAATTCCTTACTTGTAGCTTGGAAATAACAGCTGGGTGCTTTAGCACCCCCAGCAACTTGGCTAACTGCCTTTAATTGGCCTCCAGGCTTTGAACATGCTCTTCTCCACCTAGAACAATCTTTCTCAGGCTCATTAAAAGACTAACTTACTCTCCTTCGGTTTCCAATTGGTCTTCCGAACTGGGACCTCATCATGACCTACCATAGTACCTGATCAATTCCTTTGTATAGCACCCATTTATAACAATTTGCTTAGAGCCTGTGTCCCCCACAAGACCAAGGCCGTGAGAATCTAGCTCAGTATGAAGCTTTGGTAAGACACTTGGCGAATACTTGCTGAATTAATGACAGAACTCACCCAACTACCATACCTGAAGTTGAAGATGGCTATATTCTTCCAGGTTTTACCAGAAGCATAGTCATTTCTTTAAACTTAAATAGGAAAATTATAACTTAAAGAGATGATAGAAGAAGAAGGAATAGTATGAAATACTAGTAGAAACATTGCCTCTGAAATCAGATCATTATTGTTCAATACCAAGTCCTACGTCTTACCAGTTCCATGACCCTAGAAAAATAATTTAACTGTTTTATGCACATTTGTAAAATGGGGATCAAAATACAACAAAACTAATAGGACTAGTGGAGATCATGTAAAGTAATACATGGGCATAGAATACAGTTAAGAAATACTATGTTGCTATCATCATTAAAAAGCACAGTATCTACCTTAAATCAAGGTCATTACTCTTACATCGTGTCCAGATCTCAATTCTCATGGCGGCAGGCCATGAACCTGAATTCTCTCATAATTTACAGACTGAGAACAAGACCAGTTCCTGGGGGCTGCTGTATTATGAAGTAACATGTAGTGCTAAACTGTTTGGAAAAGTTTTTATCACACATTACACACATATTTTTTCTCCAATACAAGTCTGATAAATTTTGCCAAAACACTCTTGGCCATGGATGAGAAGAAGAAAGAAAACAGGGCAGTAATGGTTAAACTCAAACCAGAAATGGACTCACTGGTTTGCCTCTCTGGCCCCTTAGCTTTGAAAACACCTGTGACAAATTATAGATCTAGGGCAGGAAAGTCAGGAACAAGAGAACTAGGCTTGCTACCAGGGCCCAATCTTAATTCTGCGAGCAGTATCATGATATTCCCCAGGATAATTAAAAACCCCAGTGCTCTACTTCTATGAACTCAATTGAAAAGAAAGTTCTAGAGCAGAATAAGTTGTCTTGAACCTAAGCAGTCATTGACTCTTGGCACTGGAGCTGGAAACAGGAGTTGGCTCTAAGTCAAAGCTATAAAATGGGCTGTGTGTAAAATATGTGCTGCTGACATTACAGAGTTCTACATAAAGTCTCCAGGTCAGTTTCAGACATTACAACTAAAAGATCTCTTTATAATATTCACTGGCAATTTCAGTAAGGTTTCCTTAGGGAATTAGAAGTTGCCAGCATAAAATAGCTAAATGTTCCAAGCTTTCCAAGTTTTCATGTCCTTTATTTCATATTTTATTAAAATAGAGAGATGTGAGTGTGACAGGGCACAGAGAGAAGCAGAACAGGGAAACCCCAAACAAGCTTAGTTAAAGAAAGAGGATTAAAAGTTGTAAAGAAGACATTAGAGTTGAGTACAATGGAAAAAACCACGGTAAAAGCTTATGAATTATGTGGACTAAGCATTTGTTATCTAAAAAAATAAATAAAATAAAATAAGATAAAATAAAATATAAAAGAAGCATAGTAATTTTCTAACTAATTTACCTTGGTCCGTAATAAAGAGATGAAGGAACTATGAATCTGAGAAATCTCTTTCAATCAACAGTATCCACCTCTCCCATCATACATTTTACTAAGGTGCTATGTTAGCACTGCCTTTCCTTTCTGCCTCCCTGCCTGGAAGAGTTTCTGAGTAGTAAAATGACTAAAGGGCATGCAGTAGAGTGGAGGAAGGGAAAGCGGAGGAAGAACTAGGCCTTAGATAATCTTTAAATTGTATAATCAGCTTACA
Organism: Pteropus vampyrus; assembly: GCF_000151845.1. Taxonomy (NCBI): domain Eukaryota; kingdom Metazoa; phylum Chordata; class Mammalia; order Chiroptera; family Pteropodidae; genus Pteropus; species Pteropus vampyrus. The sequence continues at coordinate 4,631,217 of NW_011889083.1, forward strand.
GAAATTTGACTTCATTTGTGTTAAAGAGTTTTACAAAAATAAATCTTATAATCAAAGAATGTTAGAGCTGGAAGAGACTTTTAAAAAGATCCTTAGAACCCTATCTATTTAAGGGGATAGATAAGGCCATGTTTATCCCAGAATAAAAAGCTGATAAGAATGTTTTGGAAAATAAATTTCAGTTGAATAATAATTCATACAGCTGACAAGATGCCTAATATGTTTGCAACAAGTGATAGGGAAGAGCTATGTTCAAGTAAGAAGAAATAATTTTTTGAAGAAACTCTGAAAGGCAACAGGCTAGATAATGTGCAGAGTTGTTATTTGTCATTGGAAGAAAATTAACGTTTATTGAAAGCCAACTTTGTATTATGTATTTTCACATGTGTTATCTCCTTTAATCTTTATTGTAAGCCCTTCAGATCATATATGAGGGGCACTTGACCAGACTGTAGGGAGTAAGATGGAGTCACAGAAGTCTTTGTGGGATAAGCAGGGCTTGTGTTGACTCTAAATCAGGAGCAGTGATTGGCCATATTCCAGGGAGAAAGGGGCCAGGGCATCAGTGTGAGAAAATATATCAAAGTAAAAGGGAGTGTGGCCAGGTGAAGGTCTTGCAAAAGCCATAGGAAGGAGAAAGCAAATCAAGAAACAAGCAAGAGCTAGATTGCAAAGGATTGTGTAAGCCAAGCAAAAATGTTTAACCTTCACCTTAGGGGAACCACTGAACTGTTTAAAGGAGAAAATATGAGAAGTGATATTATTTTTGTCTCTAGAAAAGTGATTCTGGTCTAGTTTGAAAGAATGCAAGACTTGAGGCAAGGACACCAGAGAATAGGTTTCCAGTAAAGAAATAATAAAAGAAGTGAATAATTCTCTTTTCAATCTATCCAGTACGTTTCCCAAATGTAGGTGATAGTTTGGCTCTGTGATGGTTAGAAAGAGGTTAAAGAAGTGAACTGTTAAATACACAGTGTACAGAAGAAATCAGAGTGAGAAAGATCATAGAGTTTGCAGAGAAAAAGAATTTCTGAACAAGCTTTAGAGAATATAGGATAAAGTTAGGATGGGTCTAATAGGAACCATCATTACTACAAACCAACACTGCTGCCCTCAAAAAAGCCACAGGATAACAAGACACAAGCAAAGGACCACAGGACACAGCTTTGAACAGTCAATATTGTTTTATGTTGTTTTGTTTTGTTTTTTACTCTGGCCGATTTTTATCTAAAGGGCTATTATACAGGTAGTTATCTGAACAAATCAGAGCCTTTCTTAGTAATTTACCAACTGACTAGGAAAGCAGAGGCAGATTTAATTCCCCAAATTCTTGATTGTGTTGGACAATCCAGAAATTTAACTGTGGTTAGATATATACTATATATTTAACCAACATTATTTCTGGTACTGACTAGGAAACTGGGTCTTAGAGTAATTAAGTGACTAGCCTGTGTCACATATCTACTACTGAGGAGTGGAGCTTAAATTCAAATCCTGTGTTCTTACCACCACACTACAGTGCTTTCATTAAATAAGAACTTTTGTGATAATTTATATTCTCTAGATAAGTATTATGAAACTATTTATAAGGGAACTCCATGAAGAATTGTTTTAAATGTTGAGCTATTTTAAAAGATAGCTATAAACATGGTTCTGATTCACCATAACAAAGAAAATGGCACTTCTCTATATTTTGTTACCTCACACTCTACTATTAAGGACTTTCAGTAATTTAATGAAGCAGCACTTTTAGTTTTCATTTCAGGCTTCTTTTTCTAGTTGGCAGAAACTTACGGAAATGACAGATGCCATCCATGACTCTGAATTATCTGCCCCCACCCCTTTGGAACAATAATGCCTTGTCCTTGGACCACCTTAAAGACATAGCCTTCCTAAGAGTCTTTTTTGGTGGCTATCTCTTCCAATGCAAATGAAAGCATGGCAGCTCTTCTAGAGGTGCCTGGTCATTTTCAAATTGAAGGCTCGACTTGGGACCTCGATGGTGTAAGATATATGTTAACCTAATCAAGGTTAATCAAGGTAGTCAGTGACTGCTCATGTATGTTTTTAATAGACCTATTTATAACCCACAAATAGATCCAGTTTTGAGAAAATAATCAATAGTAACAGACCTTTGTTCTTTGGAGTAGATTTAATTATAATGTAACAAGCATCATTTTTCTGTTTGGCCCAAACTGACTCAAAACAGGAATTCTTGAGAAGCTGAGAAATTGATATGGTCACTGGAATGTGTATATGGCAGTTCAGGTCAATTTCTTTGACAGACAACATTTATCCACATGTTTAGTTTAGCTTTTTTTAATGGCAAAGTGCAACCCCAAATTTTAAGTTGTAATTTTAGCATGTCTCTCATGCAGTTTGGGAAGCATCACACTAAATCTACAGCAGCCATAAGTCTTGTATAGTTGAATGTACATTAACTAAAACATGTACATTTTTAGTGTTCATGATAAATGCAGTTATGAGCTTATTTCACTTTGACATTCTTTAAGAAAGCGCATTAAGCTTTAATATAGAAATATTTGGTTACACTTGTGTTCAAGTAATAATAAAACGTGTTATTTTTTGATCTCATGAATTCTTTCCTCAGGTATGACTATTTAATTTTGTTTTAAAGTTAGTCTCTTTAATATTAGCCATGATTCATCTATTGCTTGACTTTGAATGTATGTTAGAATGGGGGAACAAAATTTGATAACTTTAATCAAGCCTGAATGACTATTCATATCCACAACAGCTGTTGGCATATATTGAGTTTTACATTATTTTTTCTCCTACAAGTTGTTCATTAATGGAGAAAAGAATTGTCCTCAACATTTTTTTAGGAGCAAAACTTCACTAGGCAACTCTTGAACACTAAAGTATTATATTTGTAGTCGGCCTATGCGGAATGTAGATTTTTGACAGGTAAAGCTCTGCTTTAAGTCTGTTTCTTTCCCACTGCATAGAAGAGTAAAACTTAAGCCAAAAAGAAAAATTGGATGATTGCCACATATTTCTGCAACTATAGGTTGTATATGAAATAATTTAAAATGCAGTAAAACTCAGTAATTTAGCACATAGTTTAGTGAGAATGCACATATTTTGCCAAGAGGCTGCACACAGATGGAAAACCTATTTCTAGACACTAATTCATTAGGTTTTAAAAGTCCCCTGTTTACTTAATTCATTGTAAAACATATTTTATTTCTAGTTTTTCTGTCAAAATAGTTGGTACAACTCTAAAGGCCATGAAAAATATCTTGAAATGATTCTTTGCTATCCACATTTATATCAGCAATCAGTGTCGGGGGGTGGGGGCGGGGCAGTAAGTGACTATAACAGTGAAATATGACCTGACAAGTGATTATAAAAATTAAGAAACAATTTTTGAAAGAAAAAAGTGGGTCGTGTATGGATGTTCCAAATTTTCATGTGTTGGATGTACCCCAGAAGCTATATATCTCTGTTGTAAGCAACCACATGGAGGTAGATAAGGGAAGAGATTTCACTCTCATTTAGCATTTATGTATTTTCATGTACAAATATCTACTTCAATGTCAGAAGTTCTGTCCAGAGACAAAGCATGTGGAAGAGAAGAAATAACAAGTTAGCTGGGTCCCAAATAGGTAACATTGTTGCCTTTTCAAGATTAACCTCATCCAACCATGAATTTTAGGTAACAAGGTAAAATTAATGTATTCCAGGAAAGAAACCCTGAGCTGGGCATTTTCAGCATCCTGGGTTTTTCAGGATAGGCATAAACAGGAAATGCAATGATTGTAATGATAGAGAAACTAGAGCTGGCACTGCCACTATCGTTGGTCACCCTCAGTGCCAGCAGAACTAGGGAAGGCACTAAGGCAGGAAGGGAATTCTAACAAAGCAGAAATAATGGCTTAAACTTAAAAGATTTATCTGCTTTTTACTTTTATGTGTTTTCCAGATTTTCTATGACAACTTTCTTTCTTTAATCATATATATTTAATTTTTAGATGGATTTCATTTATTGGTCTGCGTTTTAACTTTGTCAGTGTTTCAATGTGATGAGATTATTTTTCTAAAGCTTAAATTGTAAAAATATTATATTCTAAAGAATTTACTCTGAGTCAGAAGAAAGATGAGTAAAAACAAGTTTATGATTTGAATCTTCGGGGACATTTAAATAAATAAACATAATGATTTCATTGAAAATAATGGAATACCATCTGGCAAGAATTAATTCATGAAATCGAGAAGTCTGGAGCTAAGTTAGGAATGCAGGAAAGAGACTCCCTCTGGTCAGGCAAGTGTAAAGTTGTGAGTTCAAGTTCAGACTGAGAATATTGCATTTTTAAATTTCTTTCTTGGTATCTATAGTTAGCAAACCTGTGTCTTTCCCCTGATCCCTCACACAGGCAGTCACTTTCAAGTTCAGAAGTGAGCATGTGGTGCTCTACCAGTTAGGGAACCCTGGAAATCAAAAGCTTCATCATCCATTCTCAAGGAAGTTAATCATTGGAAACAGCATAGGAAATGATGTAAGTGCTACAAAAACTTATTCAGCGCTAAGTTTATCGTACACCTACTGTGCACCAGGTTCCAGAGGCCCTCAAGTCCTGTGTCCTTGGGAGGACTTTTGGCTCCTAGCATTGAGTTTTGGATAAGTTAAAATAAGTCTCCAACCTAAGCCTTGGCAGAACTCCAAAGTAAAATTAAGCAACTCTTGATAAGAGTTTGGAATTCATTTCTACTTTGGCTCACAAGACTGCTCAGCTTAGAATGTTCTTCTCCATCATTTCTCCTCCCTCTCCTGACCTCCCCATCCCTGCCCTGGGCACAGAACAAGACCTGGGGGTCATAGCCTGACTTCAGAGAAGTGTCAGCTTTCAAACTTACAGATCCGGGGTCTAGGCCTGTTCTTTTATCTGTGTGACTTCATTAGGGTTTTCTAGAGAAACAAGACACACACACACACACACACACACACACACACACACACACACACACACAATTCCTTTCTACTCAGCCTTTTTTTTTCTACTCAAGTCTTCTATAGATTAGAAGAGGCCCATTCACACTGGGGAGGCCAATCTGCTTTATGCAGCCCACTGATTCAAATGTTAATCTCCTCTAGAACACCCTCATAGACACACTTGGAGTAACATTTAACCAAATATCTGGGCATCCTGAGGCCCAGTGAAGCTGACACATTTTTATGTGACTCAGCAAAATTGCTAAATCTAGGGGATCCTCAAGTATGACATTTGTAAAAATGAAGCTAATTCCTCACTGGGCTATTAGATTTAGATTATAGGCAAAATCTTTGCACAGTGAAAAGGGCTTGATAATCATCGGATATTGATCATATCCACTACAATTATAAAACCCTGGCATCTTCGCAAGTGTTAAACCCCACTACATTAGTGCTTTACACATATTATCTTATTTAATTCTCATATAAGCCTTATGATGTGTTTTTACTTCCATGTTACAGTTAAGTAAACTGAGGTTTAATGAGCCATATCTTGTCCCATGGTCACACAGAGTAGTCCATAGAGCTAATATTAGAACCAGATGTTCTGACCTCAGAGTGAACTCTTAGCTCTTATACTATACTGCTTTTCCTCAAATTATAGGTCATGCAAATTATGTAAAAATTAATTAGTCTACCATAATTGCTAACATTGCAATAGTATTATTCTCTATTATTTTATTATAAATACAAAACTTTTCAGCTATGTTATGGGTTAAATAGGTTTTTATAAGCCTATTAGTGCCATTTATAATACTATTTCTGAAAATGTGGTCTGAATTTTAAACAACAAACCTTAAAAAGAGTTTTGAATGGTAACATGTTTTCAAGTTGGGGACTGTCTGCTGAAATTTACAATACTCTGTAATGTTATTCTTGGTTGTTTAAGGAGGGGTTGTTGTATTATAAAACTTTCGAAGACAGTTATATGAAAAGCATGCCAGTTTCTCTCAGTTATCCATATTATTAGAAAGTTTGGCCTTAGGACATACGATCAAAAATATTCACTCTGGTTGCTCAACGCTGACACCCTCAGTGTGGGCAGACTCCTGAGGAGTGGAAAATAAACACAGATTTGCAAATGCAAGGTTAGAAATGCAGATGACCCCACACACTCATTCCACACACACACTCACATGCGCTCCCTAGTGCTCTTCTCTCCCTCTCCATAGGGGCTCCCACATGCCCTGCCCACTTAGAGCAGCATCACAAGCACTGGGACTCTAAAAAGAAGGGCCTAAGTTTGACTCAAGTTAGTAAACTGTTCAACCTTGGCAACGAAGTATTTAATACCTCCAAACCTTATATTCTTTTATCTATAAAATAAGTCTAGTAGTAACTATTTATGGGATGGACTAATAAAGTTATTACATGTAATTCTTAAAATAACTCATATATTATATATATAAATTTAGTTATATAGTCAGTTCGAATCACATTCATTATCTTTATATAATTTCTGGGCAGGTTGAAGATGGAAATCCATGAACACAATGGAGAGGGTGGTGATTGTCACCAAAGGCCTAACTAGGGAAAGCTGAAGAAGAAATGGAGGAGAAAGGAGACTGGGAAGGGGATTCTCATATATTTAGCTATAAAAAGTCCATGCTCCGCCAAGTGTGGGATTCCCATTAGTAGGCTTTCTAGGTTCAGATTTCATTTATAATTTTTGCTCTGAGGATGTGCTAATGGGAAACAGAAATATCTTTATTTCACATAGATTTCATGCAATGTATTAACTGGCTTCTCATCAATGAGCAGAGGAATCCCAGGCCTAGGTCTAGAGGCCAAGTAATTCAACAGTGTCACTCCTACCACTCCTCTTTCTAATCTATGTCAACCCTGAAGAAAGTCTATTAGTGCTAAAATTCTTCCTATACTCACTTTCTCAAAATTTAATTCAAATTTATTAGGTAATATCTTTAACTGCTCTAAAGAACACATGCTTCTAAATTATGCAACTATTTAGAAATATTATTTAAAAACTATATGCTTACAACATAATTGAAGTATTCATAAATTATGAAAGCGTCATGTATACCCTTGTGCAAACTAAAACACTGGTCTATAAGGCACTTCAATCAGATCAGAAATTCTTTTCTCCCTTGAGTTTTCATATCCTCAGTTTGCCCATAAGTACAATTGGAGAAAGTAGAAATAAAAGTAATAAAGACCATTTGGTACCCAGGTAGTCATTCTGCCTACTGAAAACAAAGATAAAGTCTGTATTAAGTGAAAGTCAAGAGCAAAACCTTCTGTTGTATTTTCTTCAGTTGATAGATATTTAGGTCCTATTTCTATACTTTCTTTCATCCTCATGGAATACAGCACATTCTGAGAAATAACGAAATCAATAACATGAAATAATAAAGAATTTTTAATTTCACTTTTTGTTCTTTTACTAAATCTCTAGTGTTTGACTTGGATGCCCTCTTTTTTTTTTAACATGTTACATCGTGTTTCTTTAACATGGCTGTGCTAATAATGTTGGAAATTCTGAAACTAAAGGAATTAGTCGCAGGGAGGTTAAATTACTTGCAGAAAGTCACCTACCTATTGAGTGACAGTATCAGGATTCAACCTGGAATCCTTTGACACAAAGATCCACACTTATTTCTAATATATATTCGCTTTCAGGAAATTTCTAATGCATGTAAATATTGAAAAAAAAAAGCATTGGATAAATTTTGTGGGTCTTGGTGTTAGTCAGAAAATTATCTTGGTAAATCTAAAACATACTGAGGATTATTTTGATTTTACTGATACATTGATTGAGGAATGATATCTATCAGTACAAAAAAGACTCCAGGGCCAAAACAGATATTCTAATAAAGGTCCTTTGGTAGATGGCACAATGGCTCCAAATTGGTACCACTGATTTCATATTTGAAGGTTCATAAGATTCCACTAAGCAAATTTTTTGGATAAATGATTCGTATAAGGGAAAGTAAGCACGATGTGCCAAACAGGTAAGTTTCAATGCTTGCCCACAAAGAACCAGCCATAGTCCTTTCTGAGGTTTTGCAAACAAACAAAATTCAAATTCTGGATCTACCTCTCACTAGCTATGCAAACTGGGACAAGTTACTTCAAATCCTTAAGACTCAGTTATCTTATTTTAAAATAGTGATTAATACTCTTTCATAAGATTGTTGAGAATATTAAATGAAATGACATATTCAAAGTATCTAACACAATGCCTGACACAGAGTTGGGACTCAATCAGTTGTACCTGATTAAGTACCCATAGGCTCTAATCCCTTAAGTATAAAAAAAAAAAAAATTAGTTCTTCCAGCAGAACTTCAACTAAGTGAAAAAGAAGTGAGGATCATACAGAACATCAAAGTATCGAAACTCAAAATCGACAGCCTGAACTAAAAGTTGAAACCTGTTTCCCACAAAGTGGCTTACCTACCTAGTGGCTTATTTACAAAGAAACAGATGAAACACTTGAATATTTTTTTTGCTGCAGACCTAGAAATAATGCATATCTCTTTTTACAGCTATGTGCCAACCACAATGTAAACATGGTGAATGTATAGGACCAAACAAGTGCAAGCATTATCCTGCATATGCTGAGAAAACCTACAGTCAAAGTGGGGAACAAGTCTGACATGAATAAACAGTCATAAATCCCTTCTATCCCTGCCTAATATAAAAAAAATTTTCATTTTATTTTTTAATTGAGATATAATTGGCACATAACACTGTATAAGTTTAAGGCGTATAACATGTTGATTTGATACATTATATATTGCGATATGGTTATCATAGTAACTTTGGTTAACACCTTCATTATGTCACATCTTTTTTTTTTTTTGTAGTAAGAACATTTAAGATCTAATCTCTTAGCAACTTTGAAGTATGTAATACAATATTTTTTATTATAATCACTATGTTGTGCAATAGATCTCCTGAACTTATTCGTCTTCCAGTTGCAACTTGTTGCAAGTGAACCTACTGCATCTTATTTTCTGTTTGCTTCACATGAGAAATTCTAGCAAAAAGCAAAATGCTTCAAAGTCATACAGAGAAAGAAAGGATCAACCACTAGGCACATAATCTCCTGTAGGGAGGTTGGTCCTGAATAAAGGCAAAGACTTGTCCTTTAAAAGCATGAGTTTTGTTGAGTAAGTAGAGAACTCATCATTTTCAACCCACAGGTACATACATTCCTGTGACAAACAGATTAGATGTGGGTAGGGCTGTGGGAAACCTAACTGGTGCCAAGAGTTTGTCTGAGTAGAGCTGGCAGGAAGTGAGCTTTTGCCTGGGCCCTTACTCTGAATGACATTCCTGCTGGACATATCAGAGGATATTTGTGATTCTTTTGAGAAATTTTTCATCTTCTAGGAACTAAATGACAGATTGAATAATTATAGTGCTCAGAAATGCCATGATATACCTGTTGTTGCATGATAAAGGAGCAAATATAATTACAAGGAAGCTATATTAGTTTCACATTGCTAGTGTAAAAAATTACCACAAATGTAGTGGCTTAAGTCAACATAACTTTATTCTCTTACAGTTTTGGAGACCAATTGTTCAAAATGAGTCTTATGGTTCTAAAACCCAGGTTTTGACAGGACTGGTTCCTTCTAGAGGCCCTAGGGGAGAATCTGATTGATACCTCTTCCAGCTGGTAGAGGCATCTGTTTGATGCCTCTTCCAGCTTGTAGCCTCATCACTCCAATCTCTGCTTCTAATTTTACATTGCCTTCTCTTCTTCTATAGCCTAATCTCCCTCTGTCTCTGTTTTATAAAGGCACTTGTCATTAGATGGGGCCCTTCCAGATAATCTAGGATAATCTCCTCATCTCAAGAGCCTTAACTTAATTACATTCGCAAAGTCCTTTTTGCTACTTTCACTGGTTCTAGGAATTAGGACCTCAATACTTGGGGGTACCATTATTCAGCATTTCACAGAGATGAAGAATGAGCTTCTGTAAATTATGTCTTCAGTAGCTGAGGATCTGCCCAGTGCTGTTTCTCTGTTGGGATATATTAATGGACCTGTCGATGGACTCCATATGGCATTGGGAAGCAGACCAGTGAGTCCAGAAGTGGACAGATTTGGATAATGTTTTCTAAAACCAGAAAAAGAATTGTGGAGTAGATGGTCATGGTTGTAGATCAAGAGGCTGAATTGCCTGTATAGTCAAGTCATTATAATGAGAAAACAACTAAAAATCAATGCAGATACAACACTATTGTTGGAAGATAAGTTGAGATCGTCTTGGTTATGGGAAACATCAGGTACCCAAGATAGCACAGTTGTGATATCTTAGGACAGTAGTAGATGAATGAATTCTTTGTGAGTCCGGTGCTCATTATTAACTTATTTCTGAGTATTTATTCATTCATTCAATAATATTTATTGGGTACTCACTGTATTCCAGATCTTGGAATAGATGAGTGTTCAAATAGAGGAAGATCTCTATCTTCCTGTGATGATGGGGAATCAGAACTAGAAAGTGCCATATCTAATGTAGGGCTAGTAGAACTTCCATGGACTATTTTCAGGAACTTGGAATGTGGATAGAATTGAGGCAGAGTCACAGTCCTTGGACATGGCTTTTTTTCTCCTGAGAGATAGAGCCTTTGTTGCTAGAAAACCACCTCTCCATGCTCTCTGCCCTGGATAGATCTTAGCTGGGAGCTCTTGTAGGTAAACATTTGTCTCTACTCTCACTGGATCATTGCCATCAGCTGTTACATAGTCTGAGGGGCCTGAAAGCTGCCCAGTCCAGATAGTTTCTTGGAGTTCTGAATTTCCCTTTGGTATTCTGACTCATATCATGAATTATCTGCTCACCAGTTTGGGATGCTAAGCCATCAATAATGTCAAAGTTGAACCATCTGAAGGATATGGCTCACATTAGTAATAAGACCATGTTTTCACAATATAGTCAACCCACTTAAAGTGGTCCCTTTAAGCCATTAAGAGGGTCCAGCTCCACAATTCTGTCTTACTAATAAAACTGTGGGTTCTTTCCTAAACAGCCTCAGAGTGGGATCTGTTTCAAGAGTAAGAATGGATAGTCTGCCACAAGCTTTGCCCCATATAGCTCTAGAGGACACCTTTTGCATTGCAGTGTATATGAAAAGCACCTCCCACAGATATGCAGTCCTGAGAAGAAAGGCTCCAAAACATATTTCCAGGCTGAAACTCAAGACTGTGAGGGCTGAGATGTCAGAGTATTCGGCTTCTGGGGCTTACTTGTTATATACAGTTCTCTCCTGAGGTTTTTGTGAACCAAGCCAGGCCCTGTAACTTGGCTCGCAGATGCTCTGGAATGTCTTGTGGTATGGTCCTAGAGATGGACTTCTACTAGTGGCGAGGTGGTAACTGGATGTAGTAGGTATAGTGTTCATTCCACAGCTGATTACCCCTCCATGGACTTGGGGGTGTTCTAGTAGTGGGATGTCTAAGATCCCTTTGGAAATGAAGAAAGATCCAATTTCCGGAGGTTTATAGGGATCTTCATGTTAGTAGAATGATTTTTAGTTAAGCATTGAGCGGTAAGACAAGATCCAAAAATTCAAACTAGAGATTCAAATGAGTCACTAAACATGAGTATCAAAGCTGCAACCATGAGATCAAGAACCTGAAAGCCAAAGAGATGAGAATAAGAGGCATGAGTGTGTTGAGACACCCCTAGGTTTTCAAACTGAAACACTGTTTGAAAACATTAATCTTGACCAACAGCTACATTTTCCAGATGAAGAAACTAGGACAGGAGTGTCAAGACACTTGCTAAGTGATGACAAGGCCAGACAATGTGTCAGATTCCTGTGGATTACTCCTTTTTCTTGTATTTATTAAACGGTTAGCAGAATCATACACTCCCTGGAGAAATAGGCCTAAAATCAGCAACTTCAGAGAAAGCAGATTGTGTCTGTCAGGTCCCTTGACTCTTCTCCAACACTACTATGGGATCTTTCATATCTCTAAGTCACTGGTTGACAGGCTACTCAAGCCTCTGATGAATATCTGATTAATCTAAAGATATTTTAGCCCACATTCCAAATAGTTTTTCCCTGGATATTTTTATCACTTTCATGAAGTTTGAAAGTTTGCTAAGCTTGCAAAGTTCTTTACCAATAGTGAGCAGGGAATTGAAGGACTGGCATCAATTTCACTACAGACATTCATGCACTTGCCCAGGCCTTACACACAATGTTTGTGCTCTGGGGTCACTGATGGAAAAATCGACTGACAGCAAATGGGACAAAGGACAAGATCTGGCTCACAAATGTTCCTAGGTAACAGGAGGGACAAGGGGAAATGCTGATTCATAATGTTTCCTAAGTAGCATGGGTACATTTTATTATTTTAAATTTCATGGCATTATTAACACAAAATCTAAGATGAGTGACAACTCCCCTAAAGCTGTGATGAGAATACCAAGGAGAATAAACTGATTTTTATTTGCACAAACATTCCTCAGCCAAAGAAATGATGTGGTTGTTTTGACCTCAAAATTCTTTGCACTTTGGTTGTTGTCAGTAACTTCAAGGAGATAATTCTATTTTTATCATGTTTCCTTTCATCATTTTAGACTTTGAGCTTTGATGAGAATTTCCGGTCCCTAATCAAACCTAGAGATTCTCTGGGCTTATAAATCTCAGTATAGCTACCTGACTGGTTGATGTGTGGGAGAGATGGAAGGATGGTCTTAGTGGCTGAGAAGCATGAATGTGAGGAACACAGCAGATCTCCACCTAAGTACCACTGCACTAATTCAGAGGACACCTGTATAGTCTTAATGACATTCCAGACATTGGACAAAGAGCCAGATTCTGCAGTTCTGTAGTTTGTCAAAACAGCTGCCACACTAATTTCTCTTCACTCTAATATAAGGGCCCTCCAATTTTTGAGGTTAGCTCTTTCCTCTAGATCCACACTTCCTTGCTTCCCTTTCCTACTGCTATGGCCATCAAGACTTGAAACAAGAGTCTTCCTCTACAGCACATGGTCTGAAGCCATGTCAGGGTCAAACTATTCAGGACAACAACCATCCAAAACCCCATCCTCACTTCCATTGTCATGCAGGGACCCAGACATCATGGGGAACAAATTCTACAGTGAAAACTTAAAACACCTCTCTGACTCACTTTCTTCTACTCCTTATGCTTCCCATAATACATCCTCTTGGTTGAACTTTCTAATCTGCCCCAGAGCTCGTTCCCTAAATCTTTTCACCAGTTTCTCAGCATCTTTGCTCCTCAGGCCTTCAGTGTACTTAACCATCTGAAACCTTGCCCTAGATCTTTCCATAATTTACCTTCTCTTGCAACTGGGCTGCTAAGGGGCTAAAGACTACCCACACACGCTGTCTATCTTCCACTAAAGTCCAAGGTCCATCTCTGGTTCTTTCACTCATCCTTCTCCATTTGTTTTTCCTTCTCCCTTCTCTTTAGTGACTGTCCCAAACCTTCACTACTCCTCTCAACCCCTTAAAACACCAGCTCCCATTTTACTTCATTAAGACAGGATTATTAAGAGATGGTGGCCTCTAATTTTTTTCTCACCTACAAATTCTTACACTAGTCTTTTAATCCTCTTCAAAAGACAGGCACCTTCTTTCTTCTTCCTCCTCAACAATTGTCCTTTTATATTTATTCTTAGTCCCATTTAATTCCATTTTGTAAAGGATCTTGTTATATTTATGGGTGCATGCACTCTCTCTCTCTCTCTCTCTCACTCTCTCTCTCTCCCTCCCTCACTCCCTCCATCCCCTTTGCCCCCTTCTTTCTTACAGCTTCAACTTCTTCATAGCTGCTCATACTTGTCCCATACCCTACGATTATTTCCTCTTTAACACAAAATCAAAGCAAAAATGCAATTTTACATTTTTTCACTCAAGAAATAACTTACTGGGAGACTACTAGGTGGCACCTACTATGAGAGATACAAGAAAACTTACTTGGAAACGAGGCAGACATGTCTCCTCCCTTCATGATGCTTAGAGTCTAGTGAATTAGAGAAATTATACATAATAAACTCAAAATCATGACAGATTCTAAACAAACCACAAAAGAAAAGCACAAGCTTCCATTCAAGCTCTTATTAGGGGATACTTCCTGGGTCCAGGGGTAGGGAGGTTTCACTATGAGAGTGTAGGTTTAGGTGGACAAGGTATAGGAATGGATGCCAGCCTGCCCACTTAATAGCTGATTATTTCTTAATCCTGAGCCCCAACTCCCCCCCCCCCATACTCAACTGCCCATACATTTCTTCTCTTTTGGCCTTCTTTTCACAATAGACTATGTTCTACATTCTTGCCTTCCTTTTTTTCCTTTGGTCTATGGTCATGTGGCTTCTGTTTCAACTCTGCCTCTAGATCTGCTCTAACCAGGATTATTTCTGACCTCTTGGCTCAAATGCAAAGGATACTTCCCAGTCTGTGTTAAAATGGAAATTCATTAAAAGATTTTTGCATATTCCCTTTAGTAACTGTATACTTTGCTAGGAAAACGGTCATAACATCTCTTAGTCTCATAAAATTAAAAATGGAAAGTATATATATAATCACAAACATAAATATTTTTAGATCATAAGAGAATAATATGTTAATTATTTAGTACTAAATTAAAAAAATATCTGTGGAATACACTAATATCTAGAAAAATATAAATCACCAACATTGACTCAAAAGAAAAACAAAAACTTAAATTAAAAAAAAATGAAATCAGGAGTTTGGAGAAACATGGCGGAGTAAGAGCTGTCCCCAGATCTCTCCCCTTGAAACAACAATAAGCTGAACATCTAAAACTCAATAAAAAATACCTAAACTGCACCCCAGCACATCTGAGCATGGGATCTATGCATAAGAGCTACCTCAGGTCAGAACCCTGCATGTAAGACAGTGGACTGGGAGAAATAAGGAAACTGCCTCTCACAGCACTGGAGCTCTCTGTAGGAAGAGAGGGAGAGGAGAAGTTGCAGCAAGTTCCCTGAACAGCCCTGCCTGGGAGAGCTGTGAGCTCCACACAGCCTAGGGCAGTGCCCATTCATCAGAGCAGAGAGCAGATAAGCAGGACGGCAAAGAAACA
>NW_011889083.1:4647330-4649591 GCF_000151845.1 Pteropus vampyrus
AAAGGCTTTCACCAGGATCATTTTATTAAAATTATCAAAAGTCAACGACAAAGACAGAATCCTCAGGGCAGACAGGGAGAAGAGCATAACTTATAAAGGAAAACACATTAGATTATCGTCAGACTACTCAGCACCAACCTTACAAACCAGAAAGGGGTGGAATAAAATATTCAAACTATTAAGTGAAAGGAACTACCAGCTGAGAATAATGTATCCAGCTAATCTCTCCTATAGACATGAAGGAGAAATTAAGACCTTTCCAAACATACAAAAATTGAGAGAATTCTCCACTACGAGGCCTGCACTACAGGAAATACTGAAAGGGGTCAGTTCACCTATATCAAAATGACAAAAAAAAACAAACAAACAAAAATACACAATTAGGAGTAAAGTGACCATCAATCAAATAGAAGCAGAGGAGCATTACTAAGAACAGAGTATTATAAGTGTAAACAATAAGAAGAGAATTGCTGCAGCAAGATAGTAATGAATGTTAATCATACATAGGGACAAATTGAGATAACAATGACTGAAAAGGGGAGGAATCAAAGATCCAAATTCGCAAAGGGGAATGGAAATAAGGCACGTGCAGAAGAAAATGGATGACTGTATATATATAATTATCCTTTACAAATTCTTAATGGTAACCACACACCAAAGATTCAGAAATGAAGTATATAACATAAAACAAGAAGAACCAGAGGCAAAACCCACAAAAGTCAACCAAAATAAAGAAAACAAACACACAAGAACGAGAAAACAATGGAAACACAGACCTACCAGAGAGCAAAAGATAAAATGGCTGTAAGAAGACCTCATATTTCAATAATCACCCTAAATGTAAATGGATTGAACTCACCAATAAAAAACACAGAGTTGCAGAATGGATCAAAAAACAAAACCCAACCATGCGCTTCTCTCAGGAGACACATCTCAGCTCTAAAGACAAATATAGACTCAAAGTGAAAGGGTAGAAAATGATATTTCAAGCAAATAGCATTCAGAGTAAAGCAAGGGCAGTAGTACTAATATCAGATGAAATAGACTTCAAAGTAAAATGGTAAAAAAGACATGGACTGACACTTCATAATGATAAAGGGAATCATGCACCAAGAAGAAATAACACTTATTAATATCTATGCTCCCAATCAGGGAGCCCCGAAATATGTAAAGCAATTACTAATAGAACTAAAGGAAGAAACAAACCAAAACACTATCATAGTAGAGGACCTAAATACTCCACTGTTGGATATAGAGAGATCATCCAAACAGAAAATCTATAAGGAAATGACATCTTTAAATGACGTATCAGAACAACTGGACATAATTGACATTTACAGAGCCTTTTATCTCAAAATAGCTGCTTATATATTCTTCTCTAATGCACATAGAACATTCTCAAGAATCGACCACATACTGGGACGCAGAGATAGGCTCAACAAATGTAAGGTTTAAAATCATGCCAACCATATTCTCTGATCGTAATGCTTTGAAACTAGAGATCAACTGCAGAAAGAAATCAGAAAGAACCACAAATATTTGGAGATTAAACAATGCTACTGAAGAATAACTGAGTCAGAGATGAAATAAAAAGAGAGATCAAGAGATACATAGAAACGAATGATAATGATAGTAAAAAACATCAGAACTTTGGAAAATAGCAAAAATAGTCATAAGAGGAAATTCATATCATTACAGGCCTATCTCCCAAAATAAGAACTAACCCAAATAAACAACCTAACACTTCATCTTAAAAAATTAGAAAAGTAAGAACAAATAAAGTCTAAAGTCAGTAGAAGGAAAGAAATAATCAAAATTAGAGCAGAAATACATGAAATTAAAAATAAACAAACAAAAAATAGAAAAAAATAAATACAACAGAGACCTGGTTCTTGGAAAAGGTTAAAAAACAATTGACAAACCCCTGGTGAGACTCACTAAATAAAAAAAAGAAAGGATACAAATAAACAAAAGCAGGGATGAAAAAGGGGAGCTTACAACTGGTATCACAGAAATAAAAAGGATCATACAAGAATACAATAAAAAAAGTATATAACACCAAATTTAACAACCTAGAAGAAATGGACCAGTACTTAGAAAAATACAACCTTTCTAGACTGAATCAGGAAGAACTGGAAAATCTAAATAGACCGATCGACGGTATGGAAATTAAAACAATCATCAAAACCTACCAAAAAGTGAAAGTCCAGGACCAGATGGCTTCACCAGTAAATTTTACCAAACATTCAAAGATTTAATAC
>NW_011889083.1:4649641-4658351 GCF_000151845.1 Pteropus vampyrus
ATTCTTCTCTAATGCACATAGAACATTCTCAAGAATCGACCACATACTGGGACGCAGAGATAGGCTCAACAAATGTAAGGTTTAAAATCATGCCAACCATATTCTCTGATCGTAATGCTTTGAAACTAGAGATCAACTGCAGAAAGAAATCAGAAAGAACCACAAATATTTGGAGATTAAACAATGCTACTGAAGAATAACTGAGTCAGAGATGAAATAAAAAGAGAGATCAAGAGATACATAGAAACGAATGATAATGATAGTAAAAAACATCAGAACTTTGGAAAATAGCAAAAATAGTCATAAGAGGAAATTCATATCATTACAGGCCTATCTCCCAAAATAAGAACTAACCCAAATAAACAACCTAACACTTCATCTTAAAAAATTAGAAAAGTAAGAACAAATAAAGTCTAAAGTCAGTAGAAGGAAAGAAATAATCAAAATTAGAGCAGAAATACATGAAATTAAAAATAAACAAACAAAAAAATAGAAAAAAATAAATGCAACAGAGACCTGGTTCTTGGAAAAGGTTAAAAAACAATTGACAAACCCCTGGCGAGACTCACTAAATAAAAAAAAGAAAGGATACAAATAAACAAAAGCAGGGATGAAAAAGGGGAGCTTACAACTGGTATCACAGAAATAAAAAGGATCATACAAGAATACAATAAAAAAAGTATATAACACCAAATTTAACAACCTAGAAGAAATGGACCAGTACTTAGAAAAATACAACCTTTCTAGACTGAATCAGGAAGAACTGGAAAATCTAAATAGACCGATCGACGGTATGGAAATTAAAACAATCATCAAAACCTACCAAAAAGTGAAAGTCCAGGACCAGATGGCTTCACCAGTAAATTTTACCAAACATTCAAAGATTTAATACCTATTCTCCTCAAATTCTTCCAAAAAATCAAAGAGGAGGCAGTATTTCCCCACTCATTTTTTGAGGCCAATATTACCCTGATACCAAAATCTGGTAAAGATAACACAAAAAAAGATAACCACAGACCAATATCTCTTATGAACACAGATGCAAGAATCCTAAATAAGATAGTAGCGAACTGAATGCAGCAACAAAAGATTATACACCACGATCGAGTAGGCTTCCTCCCAGAGGCACAGGAATGGTTCAACATATGCAAATTGATTGATGTAATACACCACATAAACAAATTAAAAAATAAGAATTATATGATCATATCAATAGATGCAGAAAAAGCCTTCGACAAGATACGGCATCCATTTATAACCAAAACACTTCACAAAAATGTTATAGAAGGAAAGTACCTTATATAATAAAGATCAACTATGACAAATCCTCAGCCAACATTATACTTAATGATGAAAAACTAAAAACCTTTCCTCTAAAATCAGACACAAAGCAAGGCTGTCCACTATCGCCTCTGTTATTCAATATAACATTGGAGGTCGTAGCGAGTGCAATCAGGCAAGAGAAAGATATCAAAGGCATCCAAAGAGGAAACGAAGAAGTTAAACTGTCACTATTAGCAGATGACATGATTCTCTACATAGAAAACCCTGAAGAATCCACAAGAACACTACTAGAAACAATAAGCAAATACAGTAAAGTCTCTAGATATAAAATCAATGTTCAAAAATCCATAGCGTTCCTATACTCTAATAATGAAGTGTCAGAAAAAGAAGTGGAAAAAATAATTCCTTTTGCAATAGCTACAAAAAGAATAAAATACCTAGTAATAAATCCAACAAAACAGTGAAGGACCTATATAATAAAAACTATAAGATCCTATTAAAAGAAATTGAAGAAGATACAAAAAAATGGGAAAATATTCCATGTTCTTGGATTGGAAAAATGACCTTATTACCTAAAGCATTATACAAATTTAATGCAATTCCCATCAAAATTTCATTGACTGGAGGCATCACTCTCTTCGACTTCAAGTTATACTACAAAGCAACTGTAATAGAAGTGACTTGGTATTGGCAGCAAAACAGACACACAGACAAGTGGAACAGAATTTAGAGTCCAGAAGTAAACCCATATTTATATGAGCAAATAATTTTTGACGAAAAAGTCAAAACACACAGTGGAGAAAGAAAAGCCTCTTCAATAAATGGTGCTGGGAAAACTGAAAATCCACCTGCAAAAGAATTAAACTAGACAGTTGTCTATCACTGCACACAAAAATTAACTCAAAATAGATTAAGAACTTAAATATAAGACCTGAAACAATAAAATGCATAGAAGAAAACACAGGAACTAAGCTCAAGGACCTTGGACTTAAAGAGGATTTTATGAATTTGACCTCAAAAGCAAGGGAAGTAAAAGCTAAAATAAATGAATGGCACTACATCAAACAAAAAAGCTTCTGCTCTGCAAAAGAAATCATCAACAAGGTAAAGAGACAAACATCCAAATGGGGAAATATATTTGCAAGCAATGCCTTTGATAGGGGCCTAATATCCAAAATATACAAAGAACTCATACAACTTAATAACAACATCACCAGCTATTAGAGAAATGCAAATGAAAACTACAGTGAGATGCCATCTCACACCTTTTAAAATAGCTATGATCAACAGGACAAGTAATAACAAATGCTGGAGAGGATGCAGAGAAAAAGGAACCCTCATATACTTCTGGTGGGACTGCAAATTGGTACAGCCACTATGGAAAACAGTATGGAGGTTCCTCGAAAAACTAAAAATTGACCTACCTTATGATCCAGCAATCCCTCTACTGGGTATTTCAAAATCGTTATCCTAAAAGATAGTTGCACATCGATGTCCATAGCAGCATTATTCACAGTGGCCAAGACATGGAAGCAACCGATGTCCAGACTTCAAAATCGTTATCCTAAAAGATAGTTGCACATCGATGTCCATAGCAGCATTATTCACAGTGGCCAAGACATGGAAGCAACCGATGTGTGCTACAAAAGATGTTTGGCTAAAGAAGCTGTGGTACATATACACAGTAGACTATTACTCAGCCATAAGAATAGATAAAATACTGTCATTTATGACAACATGGATGGACCTTAAGATAATCATTCTAAGTGAATTAAGCCAAACAGAAAAAGTTGAAAATCATATGATATCACTTATATGTGGGATGTAAACCTAAAAGCAACAAATGAGAAGGACAAACAAACAGAGACTCATGGACATGGACTATAGACTAGCGGTTACCAGATGGTATGAGTTGGGGAGGGGAGGTAGTTGGGATAAAGGGGGTCAAATACGTGGTGACAGAAAGAAATCTAATTATGAGAGGTGAATACACAGTGTAAATATATATACGCCTTACTGTTAAAAGTGTACAGCTGAAACTGTTTGGATTTCATTAACCAATGTGACCACAAAAAATATAAATTAGTTAATTAAAAAAATAAGATAAAATAAAATGTCCTTTAAAAAAATGAAATCATCAAGGAATTGCCTTTAGTTGGTTTGTACATTTTTTTCCCAAAATGTCAATGGTTATATAGTCCCTGTGCTATAGATTATAAAACCTAGGTCACCCAAAAGTGTAACCACTACCTCTGGGTGTCTGCTAATGACTTGAAATGGGGCTCATCTGAGGTGACATGATTTGTCCGTGTAAAATCACATAAACTCTGAGACTTAGAGTGAAAAACAGAATGTAGAATATATCATTAATAATTTTTATATTGATTACATGGTGAAATGATAATATTCCTCTATTTGGGGAGTTTAAATATATGATTACAATTAATTTTGCCATTTCTTTTTACTTTTTTAATGTGGCTACTGGAAGAGTGAAAATTACATATGTGGTTTGCATTATATTTTTGGTAGATGGTGCTAGACTAGTAAAAGAAGGGTTATGTGACAAATCACCATGATTAATTAGCATAAAAATAAAAACAATATTGAAAACAATATTAGTGACACCTAACATTTACTGTGATTTTACTACGAACCAGAACTATGCTGAATATTTTACATAAATTGTCTCAGAACTAGTTTCAGAATGACTCCACAAGGCCGGTAGTCTATACACTTTTTAAATGGCATTACTTTGACCTTAGCCAAGTGATACAGCCAATGTGTGACAGAACTGGCCCTCCCATTCAGTTTGCCAGACCCTGCAACACTTACTCTCTCCCTTGACACCCTCCTAACCTGCACCTGCCAGATAAGAATTAAGAAGTCACTTGTCCATCATCATTCTTTTAATACATAAGCTCTCAACCGTTGAACTTAGAGACAATTTTCTCTCATTCTAAATCAATTCCTGGCCATGAGAAGAAAAGAGACTGGGTATCACATCACCAACTGTTAGGAACATAACTTGATATGTGTCTCGAAGGCTGAAGAGAGATACAGAAGTGCCCCAGGGCCAGGCAGTCCCACACTTAGCCTGCTGGTGGCTTGACCATTTATATTTTATTTGCATTCTCTCTGTCCTAGACAGGAACAGACCTTTTCAAATGGGTGTAGCTTTCCAAATCCACTCAAAATGTCACAAAATTAAATGAACAGTTTCTTAGACACCATGGGGAGTAGAAACCCAATAGCAAAACACTAATGGTTTCCTTTGCAGGAAGCCCCTTTGAGGATAAAAGAATTCATCTCAGAGTCAGACCCCTTCCTGGCTGGGGCATCCGTTTGTCAGATGACAAGCTGTGGGGAGTCAATTGCATCCTCACCCACACCCCATCTGTGATCCTGGAGAACAACAGAGGAGCTGACCAGAAGGAAGCAAATCCTGATCCTGTGATTTCAATTACAGGGAGTTGAAAAATTATTTGATATCTGAGCTTGCTAAAGGCACCCATTCCTTCTGCTCCAAAGATCTTTCCTGTTAAACTGAACAAAAGAGTTTTGATGCATATTGAGGGGAAGGGGTAATAAAGAGAAAGCAAGCACAGCAGGCAGAGAATTGATGACAATGCAGACAAAAGAAAGAACTTCTTAAGATTCTTTCTAAGAAATGGAATTCACACCGCACTGGTTCCTTTATTTGTACATCTCTCACCCTCTCCCTGGTCTCTCTCTCTCTCTCTCTCTCTCTCTCCTCTCTCTCTCTCTCCACGAATCGAATTTAGGTTTCAGAATCCACATTGATAGCACAGATTTGGTTGTTATTCTCAAAGATAATACCGCTTCAGCCTCCTCTATGTCTGGGCAATGCAAGAGCAAATGTGGCAGTCCTGGCTAGGGCCCAGCTAAGTCCCTGGCAGGTAGTAACCTTTTTCTTTTTTCTGGAAAAAAAACCCTGGCAGGGCTTTTAGCAACTTGCTCTCTTTTACCCTAAATGAAAAGACAATGCATCTACTCATTGTGGCCCTTGCTGAGACAGACTTCTCACCAGAGAGGCAATGTGTTATACTGACTATTGTGTCTCATAGATCAGCATGCAAACCTGCCTTGACTTCTAGATGATGGTGTGCAAGTAATCTAAACTCTTTGAGTGGCAATTTACTCATCTGGCACATGGGGGAAAGCAACGTTTACCTAATAGGGCTGTGTGAGGCTAAAATACATATAAATTACTTGGCTTACAGTAGATTCTTAGTACTTTGTATCTCTAGAAATCAGCTCTCTTTCATATAAAGAATCATCACAAATCAGGCTTTTTGAAGTTAAAATCCCCTGTTCTATCCAAGCTCAAATTATAGCATCCAATGACGATGAAATAAATTTGCTTCCATGCCCTGCTGATGGTTCTGTACTGTCAGCATTTTTTCTAACTACATCTTCAAGATCTGTTTATATTCAATAAAAATGTTATATCACTGTTTAGTGATCAAGAAGAATAACCTTTGGTTATATGGAGGCTGAGAAAAATCATCTCATTTTCACATTTCTGCTGACTCTCATAGTTACCACAAACATATTACAGTGCAAAGCTGTGTAACTTTAATAATAAACATTAGGTGACTGCAAATGATAATACTTTAATATAGGAACACATGAGGGTAACTTAGTCATGTGAAAATTCTGTCATGTTTGTTCTGAAAATTAAGCAACACTAATTTTAGAGTCACCTAGAGTCACTTATTATAAAATCGATATCTTCAAATATAGACTCAAAGGGAAAAGGCAGGAAATGATATTTCAAGCAAATGACATTCAGAGAAAAGCCAGGGAGTAGCAGTACTAATATCAGACGAAATAGACTTCAAAATCAAAAAGGTAAAGAAAGATATTAATAAAGGGAATCATGCACCAAGAAGAAATAACACTTATTAATATCTGTGCTCCCAATCAGGGAGCCCTGAAATATGTAAAGCAATTACTAACAGAACTAAAGGGAAAAAGACCAAAACACTATCATAATAGGGGATCTAAATACTCTACTCTCAAATATGGACCAATCATCCAAACAGAAAATCAGTAAGGAAATACCATCCTTAAATGAAACATTAGACCACCTAGACATAATTGACATATACAGAGCCTTCCATCCCCAAACAGCTGCTTATATATTCTTCTCTAGTGTACATCGAACATTCTCAAGAATCGACCACATACTGGGACACAGAAATAGCCTCAACAAATGTAAGAGGGTTGAAATCATACTAACCATATTCTCTGATCATAATGCTTTGAAACTAGAGATCAACTGCAAAAAGAAATCAGAAAGAATCCCAAATATATGGAGATTAACAACATGCTACTGAAGAATAACTGGGTAAGATGAAATTAAAACAGAGATCGAGATATACACAGAAATGAAAGATAATGATAGTACAACATATCAAAACTTTTGGGACATGGCAAAAGCGGTCATAAGAGGAAAGTTCATATCGTTACAGGCCTATCTCTAAAAACAAGAACGAGCCCAAATAAACAACCTAATGCTTTATCTTACAAAACTAGAAAAGGAAGACCAAATGAGGCCTAAAGTCAGCAGAAGGAAAGAAATAATCAAAATTAGAGCACAAACACATGAAATTAAAAATAAACAACAACAACAAAAAACAGTAGAAAGAATAAATACAACAAAGAGCTGGTTCTTTGAGAAAGTTAATAAAATTGACAAATCCCTGGCTAGACTCACTAAAGAAAAAAGAGAAAGGACACAAATAAACAAAATCAGAGATGAAAGAGTAGAAATTATGACTGACATTGCAGAAACACAAAGAATCATGCAAGAATACTATGAAAAAGTCTATAATAATAAATTAAATAACTTAGAAATGGACCAATACTTAGAAAAATACAATCTTCCTAGCTGAATCAAGAAGATCTGGAAAATCTAAATAGACCGATTGGCTGTATGGAAATTGAAACAATCAAACCTACAAAAAGTAAAAGTCCAGGACTAGATAGCTTCACCAGGGAATTCTACAAAACATTCAAAGAATACCTATTCCCCTCAAACTCTTCCAAAAAATCGAAGAAGAGGCAATATTTCCCAATTAATGTTATGAGGTCAATATTACTCTGATACCAAAACCTAGTAAATATAACACAAAAAAAGAAAACTACAGACCAATATCTCTCATGAACACAGATGCAAAAATCCTAAATAAGATACTAGCAAACTGAATACAGTAACATATTAAAAGGATTATACACCACGATCAATTGGGCTTCATCCCAGGGGCACAGGGATGGTTCAACATACACAAATCGATTAATGTGATATACCACATAAAGAAATTAAAAAATAAGAATCATATGATGATATCAATAGATGCAGAAAAAGCCTTCGATAAGATACAGCATCCATTTATGATCAAAACACTTCACAAAATTGGTATAGAAGAAAAGTACCTTAACATAATAAAGGCCATCTATGACAAACCCTCCGCCACCATTATACTTAATGGTGAAAAACTAAAAATCCTCCCTCTAAGATCAGGAACAAGGCAAAGCTGTCAACTATCACCACTGTTATTCAATATAACATTGGAAGTCCTAGCAAGTGCAATCAGGCAAGAGAAAGATAACAAAGGCATCCAAATGGGAAACGAAGAAGTCAAACTGTCAACATTAGCAGATGACATGATTCTCTATATAGAAAACCTTAAAGACTCCGCAAGAACACTACTAGAAACGATAAGCAAATACAGTAAAGTCTCTAGATATAAAATCAATGTTCAAAAATCCATAGCGTTTCTATACTCTAATAATGAAGTGCCAGAAAAAGAAGTGGAAAAAATAATTACTTTTGCAATTGCTACAAAAAGAATAAAATACCTAGGAATAAATCCAATGAAACAAGTGAAGGACCTATATAATAAAAACTATAAGATCCTATTAAAAGAAATTGAAGAAGATACAAAGAAATGGAAAAATATTCCATGTTCTTGGATTGGAAAAATGACCTTATTACCTAAAGCATTATACAGATTTAATGCGATCCCCATCAAAATCTCATCGGCATTTTTTAAAAAAATAGAACACAAAATCATCATATTTGTATGGAAGTACAAAAGAATTGCCAAAGCCATTCTGAGAAAAAAAACGAGGCTGGAGGCATCACTCTCCCTGACTTCAAATTATACTATAAAGCAACAATACTCAAACAGCATGGTATTGGCAGTAAAACAGACACACGGATCAGTGGAACAGAATTGAGATGTAATTATTTGCCCAATTATTTGGGCAAATAATTTTTGACAAAAAAAAAAAAGCCAAAACTTACAGTGGAGAAAGTAAATCCTCTTCAATAAATGGTGCTGGGAAAATTGGAAGGCCACCTGCAAAAGAATGGAACTAGACAGTTGTCTATCACCAC
>NW_011889083.1:4658401-4666384 GCF_000151845.1 Pteropus vampyrus
AATTATTTGCCCAATTATTTGGGCAAATAATTTTTGACAAAAAAAAAAGCCAAAACTTACAGTGGAGAAAGTAAATCCTCTTCAATAAATGGTGCTGGGAAAATTGGAAGGCCACCTGCAAAAGAATGGAACTAGACAGTTGTCTATCACCACACACTAAAATTAACTTAAAATGAGTTAAAGACCTAAATATAAGACCTGAAACAATAAAAAGCATAGAAGAAAACATAGGAACTAAGCTCAAGGACTTTGGACTTAAAGAGGACTTTATGAATTGACCTCAAAAGCAAGGGAAGTAAAAGCTAAAATAAATGAATGGCACTACATCAAACAAAAAAGCTTCTGCTCTGCAAAAGAAATCATCAACAAGGTAAAGAGACAAACATCCAAATGGGGAAATACATTTGCAAGCAATGCCTCCGATAAGGGCTTAATATCCAAAATATACAAAGAACTCATACGATTCAATAACAATAAAAAACCAAACGATCCAATCAAAAATTAGACAGAGGACCTGAACAGATGCTTCTCCCTAGAGGACATACAAATGACCAACATATATATGAAAAGAGGCTCAACATAGCTAGCTATTAGGGAAATACAAATCGAAACCAAAGTGAAATACCATCTCATACCTTTTAGAACAGCTATAATCAACATGACAAGTAATAACAAATGTTGGAGAGGATGCAGAGAAAAAGGAACCCTTATCCACTGCTGGTGGGACTACGAATCAGTACAGTCACTGTGGAAAAGAGTATGGAGGTTCCTCAAAAAACTAAGAATTGATCTTCCATATGATCCAGCAATCCCTCTACTGGGTATTTACTCCCCAAAGTCTTAAAAACCCATATCCAAAAAGATATTTGCACACCAATGTTACTAGCAGTATTATTCACAGTGGTCAGGACATGGAGGCAACTGAAGTATCCTATGATAGATGATTGGCTAAAGAAGCTGTGGTACATATACACAATGGAATACTACCAGAAGAGATGAAATATTGCCATTTGCTACAACATGGATGGAGCTCAAGATAATCATTCTAAGCGAAATAAGCCAGACAGAAAAATTGGAAATCACATGATATCACTTATATATGGGATATAAACCTAAAAGCAACAAATGAACAGGACAAACAGAGACTCAGGGATATGGACAATGAACTAGTGGTTACCAGTGGATAGGGGGTGGGGGAGGAAGAGAGAAGTAGACGGGGTAAAGGGGTTCAAATATATTGGGATAGGGGTAGGGTGAAGTGAGTAAATGGGATCAAATATATGGTAGCTGAAGAAAACTGGACTTTAGGTGGTAATCACACAATAGAATATATAGATGTCAAATTATAATGTACACCTGAAAATTATATAATTGTATTAACCAATGTTACTCTATAAACTTAATTTAAAAAAATTGATGTTTTCATCTAGACTATAAACTTACCAAAAACAAGAACCCTTTCCAACATCTGTGTGATTCCTTCAGCATCTGCTGCTTTGTTTGGCAAATGGTGGTTGCCTAACTAACATTTGTTACTTCTCTGATTGATTAATTTAAAAAAAAAACCAATAACTCTTTGGAGGCTACAGAGGCTAAAATAAAAGGGGCATGGCTCTCATTTCCTGGAGACCATGCCCTCATGCTGACTTAGGGTGCTTTCTTTCTTTGACAGTCCTGCCAAAGAGCCAAACCAAAGGAGGCATATTGGGAGCTCGGGATTGGAAACCATGCAGTAGCTCTGAACCTGTTGCAAGTACAGACTTCTCTCCCTACCAGTATGTGTGAGCTCTTCATGTCAAGACTCTGCTGAACAAAGATTAGACTCACATGCGCAGCACATGTAAGCCGAGCAACAGAGAAACCCAGGTTAGTGGGGGCTGGTCTCAGAGGTTCCTAGGAGCTTCAAGGATGTATCAAAATCTAGGAGCTGTGAAAAAGAAGGAAAGAAGCAGATTTGGGGTGTTAAGGATATGTGTTTTGCTGTAGGGCAAACCTCATGGTGTGTTAAAGAAGCAACTTGGCCTATAATAACAACCTCTGGTTTTCGTGACCTGGTTCACACAGCAAACCTCTCACAAAGTTGTGTATGTTTGGGGACAGGGGCATACCTATTCTTTAATACCTAACATACCCAGATCTCCAGGTCTGAGTGTACCTGAAAGGAGGCCAGTGCTGCCCAGTTATTGAAGCAAAGCTCTCTAGAGACTATAATGGGTGGATATAGGAAAGAAATGAGAGCACAGAGGACTTACAAAGGCTGTCAGGGCCCCTTCCTAACCCTTCCTCCATATCCATCAGTGCACAGTAGCCTGATTTTTAACTGCCAAAGTCTGCTTGTCCATCACTAAATGCTTCTTCTGGCTACCAGATACCACTTTGCCCACCCCAGAAGTAAGCTGGAAGTGTCAGAAAGTTAACCCTGCCCTTGTCCAGCAGCCCTTCATAACTAAGAGGAGGTGATGTAGAAATGTCTCATCTCTCATCCTCCAGTGTTTTAACTGAATCGCATGATCTACATTGGCCTGCAGAATTCCCCACTGGGATTAAGTATCATGTTTCCTGGGATCACCTCCCAAATAAGTTACTTGCACTCAAATCCTTGATTCAGGTTCTGCTTCTATCGCTCAGTGCAGCATATAACTTCACAGTTGACAAGTGCCACGTGGCCACGCAGAAGGTGGTAAGGAACAGGTAAAGATATTGGTTGTCTATCACAGAGCCTCCAGGATGCTCATGTTAAAAACACTAGAATGCTCAGAGCCAGCCAGTCATGGATAATACAAACAAGAAAGTCCCACCCTTCCTTCCCTGTTCCATGGGCCACAGGCATAGAAACAGACTCCACTGTCCATGAAAGATGCCAGGCCATGGAAATCCTCCAAAAGTTATCACAATCTCACACAGTCATTTCTACACTGTTTCTAGTTCCTTCTCAAGTGACAGAGAATCCCATGGACCTGTCTCCCTGACAGCGATGTACAGACGAAAATATAATCAACAGAACAGCCTTAAAGAACGCCCTGTCTTTCTTGTGCTGACTTCAAATTGGCACAGAGGATGGTGATATGCCAGCAGACAGATTCAGTCAAGTAGCTAGAAAAGGGCAATGAGGTCCCAGCCTGGCTATACAGAGAGACAAAGTCTAGCACGGAGAAGCATGCATATAGACTTGGGTGACAGAGTGTCTGGGCAGCTTTCTGGTTTTCAAGGAACTATCAATAACCTGGCACTGAGAGATCCTTAGCGGGTGGAGATAGTAGAGGCCTCCAGAGTTAGTGGATGGCCAGGAGCCAAACCTTGTCCAGAAATAACTCCAGATTTTAAAGGTGATCAAAAGTGATATAAATTCCCTAGGGGATATTTTTTTATGTCCAATTTTAACTTTTTATCTCATATGATTTTTCAGTAGGCCCAGTTGTTCACTTCCCTCTCTCTTCTGCTTGGCCTCTCTGGCCAGCCCTTTTCAGTCATCATTTTTTAGGGGAGTGGAGGGGAGTGGAAGAATTAAAGCTCTTCTAGCTTCTCAAGTTCATCGATATATTTTTCATTATACTTGATGTTTGCATATTTATGGGACTCCTCATTATAAAACATACATAATTCTAATTCCAAAGTGTGTTCCAATCAACTAATCTATATATTTTCTTTTTTATAAAGTCACAAATTAAATAATTCCTCTAAATATTGTGATATATTAATCCCTCAAGTAAGTGACTACTACCTGATTCTGTTGCCTGGCTTGGCAGGACAGCTAATCAGTAGAACCTAGAGAAAGGTCTCCATATGGCACATTTTATTTCTGATACAAGTCATTTCTTCCCAATAACAATTCCATTTTGTCATTTTGCTTGTGCAGAATTAGAACCTTTCATAACCACTGGAGGAAATATACATAGTAATAAAGAAGTTATTAATATAGACATCTAAAAACCAGCAACTGGAATAAAGACTTTTCTAGACCAGTTGACAAGCACTGTAGCAATGGAGGAGGGAAGGGTGGACAAGGCAGGGAGTGTACCAGGTGGCGCTCAGCTATGGATTAGTCTCCAGATCACACAGAGGAGAGTTTCAAAGAGTAGGCCAGATGGCTAATGTTCCCTGCAGATCTTTTATCATTTATTCTATCCCATCAGCTCTTATAACCAATGACTACCCTTTCTTGAACTTATGATACTGGGTATCCATCTATATTCTGGCGAATTGTGTCTTTTCAAAATTACACTGACAAACTTTAATTCATTTCTTTAAATCTATCTGAAAGACAAGTTCTATATTACCTCAAAGATATTAAGTCCCTGGGTTGATTGTGACTTCCACAGATGTGTGACAGGTCAGTTCCCATGACTGAGAGATGTATCAGAAGCCCCTTCATCCTCATTCATTTCATCATTTCAGAACACAAATCAAGAGTGTGGAAGGCTGTACCTGATTTCTCTTTCTATTTCTCAAAATGAACTCAGGGCATGTTTTTCAGAGAATGTTGGGTAGATGTGATTCAAGCTAGTCTCTTCTGACAGCAATTTTATTCTTTGGCTGCTTCCAAGATGAAGGTGGATATATGTGCCATTCCAATAAATTGCATTAAGAATGTCTACAAGCAGACAAGTCAAGTAAGCCTGAGGACCACTGGGGCTTGGGGTATTATTTTTCTTTTGCTCAAACTCTAGAAAATAAATAAACTAGCTCATTAATTTAATAACCACTTGATTCTTAAAGTAGTAATACATCATATAATTCTGGAATAGGCAGGGTGATATTCCCATGCATATGAGAAGGAGGCAAATTTCTTTCTTATCATTTTAGTGTAAAATGTTCCAATTGGATGTACAACTTTTTACAAAGCTTAGGGTAACATTTTGCATTTTTCTTCCATAAACATTTTGAAAGTAATCATCCAATTCCCAGAAGCTTATGGTAGACCAATTAGAACTGCCAATTCTGCTCGCACGTCTAATTTAAAACCAGCCTTTACTTGGATCTAGGTGACATATAATTCTACTTTTTATGCAAAGTGCATGAATTAAAATATGTTTTCTTGTGTCTACATCTGTACATCGTCTTGCAAACACTTTGATAACAACACAATTATTCATTATGTGCCTCCAATCCTCCACTGTAAAATTCCTTAAAAATTTCTGGTGATCCTCCCCCTCTCTGTGAAAGATATAGAGGTTATTGTATTACCTTGAATTAATATCCATTTATTACTATATACAAAGAGTGACTCCAATAATCATGGCCTTTCTAGAGTCTCCAGAGTTTCAAATAAGATAACAAAACAAAACAAATCTCCAAAGAAATTATAGCAACTTTAAAATAAGTTTTACTAGAAAACTAAGTGAAAGCTATCTCCTAATAGTGAAAATTACTCAAGAAACTCAAATGCCATAAACCTAATTTTAATATGTATTTAGAAATAAGCTGACGAAGAGGTAGGCAGAAAGTGACATTATCACTTTTTGAAAACCAGGAAATGTTACTGGGATGATCAACATTAGGAAAATGGGATTACAAATATTTAAGTCATGATTCCATGGTATGGGAAGCTAGAATTTAAATAGAAATACTTAATACTTGGGAGTGGAATATTACTACAAAAGGCAATTATAAATAATCCAGATAATAAAGAAAATATTCTAAAAAATAAATAAAATTATAATAACTACATCAGGAAATCTCCCATGAGCTCAGATTTTTAGATAATATGTTGTAAAGATGGACTGATATCATAGACAATATTTAAACATCCATCAAAAGTTCTTTGAGGTCTGTGACTGGAGTGTTATTATTTTGTAATTAAATACTTTCATAACTGTAGTTGCCATTTGAAACAATGCCCAAGATTTAAAATACTCTCTTAAATGATAATCCTGACCACATTTCTTTGTCTTAAGCCTTCCCCCAAAACATCCATTGACTCCTAACTCAACTCACACTGGATAAAAACTCAGCTCATATCAAATGACAACTTGGAAAACTAGATGATCTGTTGGCAACCCAAGCTAATGTTAGAAGTTTCAATTTTAAATAATAGAGAAATGGAAAATGATTTTATAATGCTTTATAATGGGAGCAAAAATTTTCACAATGCAGGGTAGCATCACATCTCTGTGGAAGTCACATACACTCATGGATAGATCCATATATTTCACTTGCTATGATGGATTTCTCCAGGATTCTTTGGCTCATTCCATTACCCACGATTTCTAAAGAGTACCTTTAACTCATTATATCTTAGCAATATCTTAGCAAACATGCACAAATGCACACGTGCGTGCAAAAAAACCTTTTTAAAATTATATGTAAAATAGATATTTAGCCCAAATCCTTCTCTATTTTCCTACTTTGATTGTCAGAGTTTGATCCTAGGTAAGATGTAAGGACTCTTTTGCCTGAACTTAAAGTAGTCAGACAAAATAGTAAAGATATGGGAACACACACACACACACACACACACACACACACACAATAAGTCTGGCACAGAAAGACAAATATTGTTTGATCTCACTTACATGTGAAATCTAAAATAGTCAAACTCATAGAAGTGGAGAGTAGAATGGTGGTTATCAGGGATTGAGGGAAGAGAGAAATGGGGAGGTGATGGTCAAAGAGCACAGTTTTATGCAAGATAAATAACTTCTGGAGATCTATAGTATAGTGCTTATAGCTAATTGTATTGTGTACTTATATTTTCCAAGAGGGTAAATCTCATGTTAAGTGTTCTTACCACACACACACCGCACCACACACACACAAAAATTAATAATAACAATAATAATAATAATAGTAGTCGTGTGAGTAAACTTTGGGAGGTGGTGGGTATGTCTATGTGATAGTTTCACAGGTGTTTGCTTATCCTCAAACTCATCAAGGTATATACATTAAATATGTACAGCTTTGTACATGTCAACATACCTCAATAAGTGAGTTAAATAAAAGAGTTGGAGTATTCGGCTTAGATATTGTCCCTTTGCCTGCAGTCTGATTGTAGACTTCAAGTTTGATCACTAAAAATCGTGAAAAGAACTCAAGTGAAAATGTTCCCCTGTAACCTAGAACAGAGCTGACCTTTAATCTCAGCTTCTATTTCCTCTAAGCCCATTCCAAATGACCTTTTAAAGGTAGATAAGAGAGAGCCAACAGAGATCTGCCTCTGTTTTTTTATTTATGATTTTTGCAGTTTTTCATTTTTTTTTAATTTAAGTTTATTGAGATAACATTGGTTAATACAATTATATAATTTTCAGGCATACATTATCATTTGACATCTGTATATTCTATAATGTTTTTACCACCTAAAGTCCAGTTTACTTCAGCTACCATATATTTGATCCCCTTTACCCACTTCACCCTCCCTCTAACCTGCTATATTTGACTCCATTTAACCTGTCTATCTCTCCCCTCCTCCCCGACCCCACTAGTAACCACTAGTCTATAGTTCTGTAGTAACCACTAGCCTATAGTCTATGTCCATGAGTCTCTGTTTATTTGTCTTGCTCATTTGTTGCTTTTTAGATTTATATCCCACATTTAAATGATATCATGTCATTTTCAACTTTTTCCATCTGGCTTATTTTGCTTAGAATGATTATCTTGAGCTCCATCCATGTTGTAGCAAATGGCAGTATTTCATCTCTTCTTATGGCTGAGTAATATTCCATTGTATATATGTACCACAGCTTCTTTAGCCAATCATCTACCGTAGGACACTTCGGTTGCTTCCATATCCTGGCCACTATGAATAATGCTGCTAGGAACATTGGTGTGCAAATATCTTTTTGGATACGAGTTTTGAAGTCTTTGGGGTAAATATCCAGTAGAGGGATTGCTGGATCATACGGTAGGTCAATTCTCAGTTTGTTGAGAAACCTCCATACTGTTTTCCATAGTGCCTGTACCAATTTGCAGTCCCACCAGCACTGTATGAGGTGGGACTGCAAATTGATACAGGCACTATGGGTCCTTTTTCTCTGCATCCTCTCC
>NW_011889083.1:4666669-4673190 GCF_000151845.1 Pteropus vampyrus
CTTTGAGGTCAAATTCATAAAATCCTTTTTAAGTCCAATGTCCTTGAGCTTAGTTCCTATGTTTTCTTCTATGCATTTTATTGTTTCAGGTCTTATATTTAGGTTCTTAACTCACTTTGAGTTAATTTTGGTGTGTGGTTATAGACAACAGTCTAGTTTCATTATTTTGCAGTCCCACCAGCAGTGTATGAGGTGGGACTGCAGGTGGCTTTCCAGTTTTCCCAGCACCATTTATTGAAGAAGCTTTGCTTTCTCCACTGTATGTTTTGGCTTTTTGTCAAAAATTATTTGCCCATATAAATATGGGTTTACTTCTGGACTCTAAATTCTGTTCCACTAATCCATGTGTCTGTTTTGCTGCCAATACCACGCTGTTTTGATTAATGTCACTTTGTAGTATAATTTAAAGTTGGGCAGAGTGATGCCTCCATCTCATTCTTTTTTCTCAGGATGTCTTTGGCAATTCGGGGTCTTTTGTGCTTCCATATGAATTTGATAATTTTGTGTTCTATTTCTTTAAGGAATAATAATGTGATTTTGATGGGGATTGCATTAAATCTGTATAATGCTTTAGATAATATGGTCGTTTTAACTATGTTGATTCTTCCAATCCAAGAATACGGAATATCTTTCCATTTCTTTGTATCTTCTTTGATTTCTTTTAATAGGATCTTGAAGTTTCATTATATAGGTCCTTCACATGTTTCCTCAAATTTATTCCTAAGTATATTTTTCTTTCTATTGCAATTGGAAAAGAAATTATTTTTTCCACTTCTTCTGACACTTCATTATTAGAGTATAGAAAAGCAATGGATTTTTGAATGTTGATTTTGTATCCAGAGACTTTACTCTATTTGCTTATTGTTTCTAGTAGTGTTCTTGTGGAGTCTTTAGAGTCGTCTGTATAGAGAATCATGCCATCTGCTAATAGTGACAATTTGACTTCTTCGTTTCCTATTTGGATGCCTTTGATATCTTTCTCTTGCCTGATTGCACTCACTAGGACCTCCAATGTTGTATTGAATAACAGTGGCGATAGTGGACAGACTTGCCTTGTTCCTGATCTTAGAGGGAAGGATTTTAGTTTTTCACCAATAAGTATAATGTTGGCTGAAGGTTTGTCATAGATGGCCTTTATTATGTTAAAGTACATTCCTTCTATACCGATTTTGTTATGTGTTTTGATCATAAATGGATGCTGTATCTTGTCGAAGGCATTTTCTGCATCTATTGATATGATCATATGATTCTTATTTTTTAATTTCTTTATGTGGTGTATCTCATTCAACGATTTGAGTATGCTGAACCATCCTTGTGCCCCTGGGATGAAGCCTACTCGATTGTGGTGTATAATCTTTTTAATATGTTGCTGTATTCGGTTCGCTAGTATCTTATTTAGGATTTTTGCATCTGTGTTCATGGGAGATATTCTCTGTAGTTTTCTTTTTTTGTGTTATCTTTACCAGGTTTTGGTATCAAGGTAATATTGGCCTCATAAAATGAGTTGGGAAGTATTGCCTCCTCCTCAATTTTTTGATAGAGTTTGAGGAGAATCAGTATTAAATCTTCTTTGAATGTTTTGTAGAATTCACTGGTGAAGCCATCTGGTCCTGGACTTTTACTTTTTGGTAGATTTTTGAAGATTGTTTCGATTTCCCTACTGCTGATTGGTCTATTTAGATTTTCTAGTTCTTCTTGATTCAGTCTAGGAAGGTTGTTATATTCTTCTAAATACTGGTCCATTTCTTCTAGGTTATTAAATTTGGTATTACATAATTTTTCACGGTATTCTTGTATGATCCTTTGTATTCCTGTGATGTCACTCATAATTTCCTCTCTTTCATCCCTGATTTTGTTTATTCATGTCCTTTTTCTTTGTTCTAGCCAGGGATTTGTCAATTTTATTAACCTTCTCAAAGAATGAGCTCGTTCTTGCATTTATTTTTTTTCTAATTTTTTGTTCTCAGTTTCATTTATTTCTGCTCTAATTTTGAATATTTCTTTTTTTCTGCTGACTTTAGACTTAATTTGGTCTTCTTTTTCTAGTTTTTTAAGATGAAGCATTAGGTTGTTTATTTGGGCTCATTCTTGTTTTTGGAGATAAGTCTGTAATGATATGAACTTTCCTCTTATGATTGCTTTTGCTACTTCCCAAAAGTTTTGATATGTTGTACTTTCATTATCTTTCATTTATGTGTATATCTCGATCTCTGTTTTAATTTAATCTCTGACCCAGTTATTCTTCAGTAACATGTTGTTTAATCTCCATATATTTGGGGTTCTTTCTGATTTCTTTTTGCAGTTGATCTCTAGTTTCAAAGCATTATGATCAGAGAATATGGTTAGTATGATTTCAACCCTCTTACATTTGTTGAGGCTATCTCTGTGTCTTAGTATGTGGTCAATTCTTGAGAACGTTCCACGTGCACTAGAGAAGAATGTATAAGCAGCTGCTTTGGGATAGAAAGCTCTGTAAATGTCGATTATGTCCAGTTGGTTAATGTTTCATTTAAGCATGTTATTTCCTTACTGATTTTCTGTTTGATCTTTCCATATCTGACAGTGGGGTATTTAGGTTCCCTACTATGATAGTGATTTGGTCTGTTTCTCATTTTAGTTCTGTTAGTAATTGCTTTACACCTTTTGGGTTTCCCTGACTGGGAGCATAGGTATTAATAAGTGTTATGTCTTCTTTGTGCATGATTCTCTTTATCATTATGAAATGTCCCTTGGTATCTTTCTTTACCTTTTTTTATTTTGAAGTCTATTTCACCAATATTAGTATCCCTACTCCTGCTAATCTCTGAATGCCATTTGCTTGAAATATCATTTTCCACCCTTTCACTCTGAGTCTATATTTGTCTTTGGAGCTGAGATGTGTCTCCTGGAGGCAGCATATGGTTGGGTTTTGTTTTTTGATCCATTCTGCAACTCTCTGCCTTTTTATTGGTGAGTTCAGTCTATTTACGTTTAGAGTGATTATTAAAATGTGAGGTCTTCTCATAGCCATTTTATCTTTTGCTTTCTGGTAGCTCAGTATTTCCATTGCTTCCCTGTCCTTGTGCTTCTATTTTCTTTATTTTGGTTGGCTTTTGTGGGTTTTCACTCTGGTTCTTCTCATTTTATGTTATATAATCAGTTTTGAATCTTTGGCATGTGGTTACCATTATGAATATGTAAAGTTATATATAGAGTCGTACATTTTTTCGCATGTGCCTTATCTTCATTCCCCTTTATGAATTTGGATCTTTGAATCCTCCCCTTTTCAGTCTTTATTATCTCAATTTGTTCCTATGTGTACTGAACGTTCACTATTATCTTGTAATAATTCTCTTCTTATTATTTAAGCTTATAATGCTCTGTTCTTAGCAAGGGTTGCACTCCTCTGCTTCTTTTTGTCTGATAGCCACTTTACTTCTAATTATGTATTTTTTTAAATTTGACCTATTTCAGTATTTTCTACAGTGCATGCCTTGTAGTGGAGAAGTCCCTCAATTTTTGTATGTCTGGAAAAGTCTTAATTTCTCCTTCATATCTAAAGGAGAGCTTAACTGGATACATTATTCTAGGCTGGTAGTTCCTTTCACTTAATAGCTTAAATATTTGATTCCATTCCTTTCTGGCTTGTAAGGTTGGCACTGAGAAGTCCAAGGATAATCTAATGGGTTTACCTTTAAAAGTTACCATTTTTCTCTCTCTGGCTGCCTTGAGAATTGTTTTTGCTGTTGATTTTTGATAATTTTAATACAATGTGTTTTGGTGAAGGCCTTTTTGGGTTGAGATAATTGGGTGTTCTATTGACTTCTTGAATTCCAAGTTCCAGCTCATTTCTTGGATTTGGGAAATTGTCATTAACTATTTGTCTGAAAATGCTTTCTAATTCCTTTTCCTTTTCCTCGCCTTTGATAATGCCCATTATTCTTATGTTTCCTTTCCTTATGGTATCTGCTAGTTCTTGAATTTCTCTTTCATTACTCTTCATTCTTCAGTTTCTCTCTTTCTTCCTTCTGATATATTTCTAGATTTCTGTCTTCAATATCATTGATCTTTTCCTTCATTTGGTCGACTCTATTTCCCAAGCTTGTCATTTCATTTTTCAACTGTTGCAGTGTGTTTCATCTCCAGAAAGTTCTATTTGGTTCTTTTTGAGGGTTCCAATTTCCTTGTTCTGCTCATCTAGTTGTTTTTTTTTCAATTCCTGAAATTGTTGATTTGAGTTGTTTTGGATCTCATTGAGTTTTTTCAGAAATATCATCCTGAATTCTCTGTCATTTAAGTCACATATTTCTATGTCTGTAGGCTTATTTCCTGGAGATTTTTCTCTTTCTTTCTGAGATGCCTTGTCTCCTTGGTTGTTCATGGTGTTTCATGGACTATTTCTCTGCCTGAGCTTTAATGGAAATGTATTCTGCTTTTTCTTTCAGAAAGAAGATTTATTATATAAAGGTCTCTCTTTAGCCCATTGCAAAGAAAGCACTTTTCTTTTGGTTTCCAGTAGGCGGCGTCTAAGTCTCTTGGATCCCTTCTTTATATAAAGCTTTAAAAATGTGTTTTTATTTTCTGATAGAAATTTAATCACGCTTTCTACTCTCAATTTCAGTCCCTGTCAGTGTTAGCTGCAGTTTTGGTTGCATTTGCTCATATTCCCCTGGGGCTCCACAGTGTTCCATCTTAGAGGGTATGGGGGGAGTGGCCCTCTGGGTTGGGGGTGGGGGCTGTGTCTCAGCTTTGAGGTCTGCCTCCTTAGAAGTGAGAAGGACCAGCCTTCTCACTACAATAGTTCCATGAGAGAGGAAATGGAGAATCTATCCAAAGAGGGAGCATGATCCAAAAGATCCACTGGAACATGACTTTCAAATGAGACTTTTGGAAGTCTATAGGCTTATTATTACATGTCTGCAAGTTTTCTATAAAAGCTGTTCCCTGGAAGTAAGAGATAGATAGGGGAAAAGTGAGTAAAATGTAGGGGGTTTGGGGGAAGGGGTTAAAGGCAATAAAATATATGGTAGCTGAAGGAAACTGGACTCACAGTTGAATATATAGATGTCAAATTATAATGTACACCTGAAAATTATATAATTATATTAACCAATGTTATTCCAATAAACTTTAAAAAAGAAACACATACAGTAATTCAAAAAATAAAATAAGAGCTGTTCTCTAGATTTTATTTTTGTCATCTATAACCAAAAATAACTTAATATAAATCTATTCTTAAATTCTTTGCTAATAATTTTGTAACTGTTGCCACTCATTTCAGTTTCTGCATTTCTGCTTACATGTGCAAAACCTATTGGCACAAAATATCACTTAAGTGATATCATTTAAAAGGCAATGCAATTGTTGTTAAACTGTCTTTTACTAAACCTCAGGAGCACAAGGGATCCACAACCTCTCTGGTGTGAGAAATAGTACTTTTCCCCTAATCTGGTTCTATTTGCAGTCTCACTATTTTTACTCTAGAAAATCTATTCTCCTGGTATAGAAGTTAAGTTGAGTGCTGAAATGAAACAGTGTTTTATATTTCTTAGTTAAGTGTGTCCAGCAGAATACATGACACATAGATTTCCATGAACATTCATTGTATGAATTAAAATCTACCTCTATAAACAGAAATGGCAGGTCTACTAAGTGGTAAAACATTTTGGAAAAGGTGAATACAGGCCATGTTAATTCCTGGAATTCTTATAAATTGTCATCGTTTCAGAGGCTATTAGACTCTGAATTTTATATATATTTATAAAAAATAAAAAAATTTCAAAATTAATCTACATAAATCTCCAGTTTTTTTCTTCCTGCTACATATGTACTACCCAAACATCTCTAGGTTTTTTTTTTCCCCCAGATAAAATTGATTTGTCTAGATTGCTTTAGAATTCAAGTTCGAATTTTAACAATCTTGCCCTGTTGTCGATGCTGTCCTGGGTCCATATTACCTGGTTCCTGGTACCAATTCTGTGCTTCCGTCCTTAGCTGCTGTGTGCTTTGATGCTAACAGCTTACATCTGTGACCATCTGGAGTGAACTGTTCTTAAACCACTAGATCTATTCTCTCTGTAGCTGGAAGTGCCCGGGTATTTCACAGTCCCAGTGACTAACCGATGAGGAAATACGGAATTCTTCTATACTCAGAGGTGTACTCTTTATGGAGCGCATTTCAGGAATTTCCCCTCATCAGTACTGGACGTCTAAGAGGAGTGTACACGCGTCGTCCTTTGCGCAGGCGCGACGGCCTGTGGACCACGCACAGGGCTATGCCGGCCACTCCCGTTGTGTGTGTCCGGGTCTTGTATCCGTGTGTCTTGCTCCTGCACCTAGTTCTGCCCCCAGGCCTCAAAGCCCTTGACGACCAGTATGTGAGAGATGAATTTAGGAGACAGAAGACAGCGCATGCAGCAGTGCTATGGCAATAAGCTAATGAAAACGGACACAATTCAACTGAAACAGCATGTTTTGGAACTGCTCCACCAGAAGAAAAACTTAATGACTTTCATGATGAACAAATTGGAGAGTTGCAGGAG
>NW_011889083.1:4673850-4679740 GCF_000151845.1 Pteropus vampyrus
AAAGGAATTCTCCTGTGGAAGCACACTAGGAGCAAGGCTGAAATTGCACTCTTCCAATCCCTGTCCTGCTTCACCACTTCCTTACTGGTCTACCCTGGGAACATAATTCTAAATAAACTGACTATATTGGCATTCTCTACTTAGGGTTGAATTCTGGTAAATCCAGCCTAAGATACTTGGTATGCCAAATCTCTTTCAAATCCAATCAGCTAGAGTCATGAAAGACAGAAAATGCTTCAAATAGTACATTGTACACCAACATCAGACATGTCTTTGTCATCCAGACTTTTCTTCTCATATTATAGTTACTTTTCTAAATATGTAAAATTGTTAATGCTCTATGATATTGCTGCTGGTATTTCCCTTTGGCTACAATTTTTCCATAAAATGAAGAATGTTCTCCTAATCCACTAAACTGTTTATTTTGGACAATCAACTAGAAGTTCGAAATACCTTCCTGCCCTACATCATGTGTTAGAAGCTGCAAAAGATCTCTTTTATTGCAGAAGTATACTTGGAATTATTTTTAAGTTCATGATTAATCCTAATGAATATGTGGGGGAAGATTGATAAATAAGCAAACATTGTACTAAATCTTCATGTTTTTTTCATATTTAGAATGTTTTCTTCAAATTAATCAAAATCATAAATATACATGATCTAAAGAAAGTCAATTATAATTAATTTTAATGCTAATAACCAAGAAAAATACTAATGAAAATTAAATAAAATTACACTTCTCCTCTATATCATGTATTTTTAGACTACTTTTACAATAAACTTGATTTATATAAACAGTTTTTTTATGCTTAAAAATGAAAACAACACTAGTTCAGTTAGGTCTTCCAGGAAACAGACACTGAGACATCAGTAGTGCAAGTGGTCTGTTGGAGGATATGCTAGTGCAACATAAAAGGGGACTGGAGTAGAACTGGGTAGGCAAGCCTTTGGACCACCAGGCAGATATCTCCCCACTGACAGGGAAGGAGGAGGAAATGGGATTTTGCTAGGGGGCTTCAGTTCATGTTGTAGATCTGATAAAGCAATGGCTAACCCAATCAGAGCTCTAGGACACAACTTATCTGGGAGCTAACTGGGAAGAAGATAACCTTGTCTGAAAAGCTGAGGTGGATACCAAAGATGTTATAGCTGGAGGCTGTCACCTATCTTGTAGCTGAACAGCAAGTTGTTTCCTGAGGAGACCTGAGCCACGTACCTCCAGAGCTGCCATAAACACATGTACTCTCTTAGAAACCCACTGTCAAGAGCGACCTCTCACATAAACAGGCACGTAGGGCCAGCATCTAAGGAGACCACACTCCTGGGTATGTGCTAGTTAAGGTTGGCCTGCCCTGGGCTGCTTCCAGTGGTTCTTCAGTTTCAGCCTTATTTCTCTACAAGGACAAACTTGAAACTGTTTATGAAAAAAATATTTCCTTTTAAGTGTTTTATTCCAGGATTCCGTGTGTCCATTCATAGATGGGGTGGCTAGATGGAAAAAAGCCAAATATTTTTTCATACCTGGAGCAAAAGAAACTTTTTCTTCAAAAAAAAAAAAACAAACCCTAAAATTCTAACTTAAAACTAGCACAAATGTAGTGCAGTGCACTCAATCTTCTGATGGTTATAGATGATGGATGATGAAAGTTCATTAGGCTAATTCTAGTGTCTCTCTCTCTTCCTCCCTCCCTTCCTCTCTCTCTGTCTCTCTGTCTCTGTCTCTCTCTCTCTCTCTCAGTTATACCTGCATTCCTCCTTCATATCTTAGTCAAGGATAACACATTCAAGAACGTGTTTTCATTGCTTGATATAGATGCTCTCCATCTATTTCTCAGATTTTTACGCATCTACATTTTTTTATGGATCAATTTTTTTTCATTTATCTCTTCAAAGTTTACTGAATTATTTTCTCCCAGAAAAAAAGACAAAGAAATAGAGAAAGGTCATTCTCTTGCTTTTAGTAGACAGGGGCTTTGTCTTTGGTCAGTTACCTTCTTTTGACTCTATTCAGCAATTTAACTTCACAAGGGAACTTCTTTAAGAGAAATCAAAAGCATGCTCATTCTGGCCCATAAACAAGAACAGCTTTCTCTTTCATAAAGACAAAACAATGTTTTAGTTTTCTGTACTTATTATATTATGTGTCACCATAAATTCTAGCCTCATTATTTCATTTTTATTCTAACCTGAGAGTGAGAACTCATATTAATGGAAGATACTCAGACAATACAGTAACCCAAAACCTTATCGTCTTAAAAAGAAATGTACACATTCTAAACTGCTACCATTCACTTCATGTAGGTAGGTAATATTCACATCTGCATCACAAATCCTTTGGGTAAGATAAATGTGCTTTGCATTGGAGCTTTCTTTTAAAGGGTGATGCAACAAATGAATACTTCCCTTGGATCAAAAATGTAAAGCATATAACTCCCCAAGGTAATAGCACTTGGCCATTCAACAAATATTTATTGAGTCCTTATTATGTGCCAGAAAGTGTTTATAGGCTAAGGATAAAGAAATAGGGGGCGGGGAGTGGGGGGAAGGGGGGAAATTCTACTCTAATATGAAAAGCACAATTTATGAAAGAAAAAAAGAAGAATGTAGTTGAACTTCATTAAAATTTAAAGCTTTTGTTCTGTGAAAGACTTGATTAAAAAAATGAGAAAACAAACCACCGATCGGCAAAAAAAAAAAAAAAAAAAATCTTTGCAAAGCACATATCTGTCAAACACTGTTATCCAAAACACACAAAGAACTCTTAAAATTCAATAATAAGGAAACAAACAACCCAACTAAAAAATGGACAGAAGATCTGAACAGGCACCTCACCAAAAAAGATATACAGATGGCAAAGAAACATATGAAAAGGTGGTCCACATCATATGTCATCAGGGAAATATAAATTAAAACAACAGCAAGATACCACTGCACACCTATTAGAATGTGCAAAATCTAAGATAATGACAATACCAAATGCTGGTGAAGATGTGGAGCAACGGGAACTCTCAGTCAATGCCGCTGGGAATGCAAAGTGACACAGACATTTTGGAAGACAGTTTGGCAGTTTCTTATAAAATTAAACATACTCTTACCATACAATTTAATGATTGAAACCCTTGTTATTTACCCAAGTTACTTGAAAACAAATGTCCACACAAAAACCTATAGATTAATATTTATGGCAGCATTATTCATAATTGCCAAAACTTGGAAGCAACCAAGATGTCCTTCAATAGGTGAATAGATAAATAAACTGGTACATTCGTACAATAGAATGTTATTTGTCAATAAAAAAGAAATAAACTATCAAGCCATGAAGATATAGAAGAACCTTAAATACATACTAAGTTAAAGAAGCTAAGCTGAAGAAAAGCTACATAATGTACAATTCTAACAATGTGACATTTTACAAAAAGCAAAACTATCAGTAAAAAGATTAGTCATTACCAGGGCTTGGACAAAGGGAGAGAAGGAGAGAGAAAAAAATGGAGAGAAGGAGGAATGAATAGATGGAACACAGAGGATTTTTCAGACAGTAAAACTATTCTGTATTGTATTATAATGGTGGATACATGTCATTATACATTTGTCAAAACCCATAGAATGTACAACACAAAGTATGAACCCTAATGTAAACTGGATTTTAGTTAATAATAATGTATCAATTTGGCTCATCAATTGTAACAAATATCCCACATTAATGCAAGATCTTAACTATGGGAGAAACTGTGTAGGGCGTGGGATAAGGAATAATATAGAAACTTCGTACTTCGTATTCAATATTTTTGTAAACCTAAAAC
Source organism: Pteropus vampyrus (assembly GCF_000151845.1). Taxonomy (NCBI): domain Eukaryota; kingdom Metazoa; phylum Chordata; class Mammalia; order Chiroptera; family Pteropodidae; genus Pteropus; species Pteropus vampyrus. Next base: position 4,677,654 of record NW_011889083.1, read on the forward strand.
TACCCTAAAAAATAAAGTCTACTATTTTTTAAGTCCCACTCTCATTAAAATTATATTTCATGTGAGAAGGGGTATGTGGATGGTGGGAAGCAGTGAGTTTTTAAACAAAATAATGTAAATGAATGATTTAATATGGTAGAAGGTGATAAGTACTATGGAGAAAAATGAGAAATGGAAAAGATGAGGGGAGTATTTGGCTGGGAAGGAACAATGCAATGTTAAATAGAATGGTGAAGGAAGAGCTTAAGGGATGATATCTGAACACCTTTAAGTGAAGGTATAAACCATAGGATATTCTGGAAAAATAAAATTCTGGTGAGTTGGAAGAAAGGCAAGTAGATCGTTATGGCTGGAGTAGGTGGAGTGAACTAGAGGGGGTTAAGGTCAGAGAAGAGGGAAAGGATGCACAAAGCAAGATTTGCAAAGTTTTGAAGTGTTTACATGAACTATGGTTTTACTCCAAATGAAATGGGTAGCCTTAAGGTTTTGAGTGAAGGAATGACATGTTCTGACTTTTAACAGAATAATGCTGCTGTCATGTTGAAAATAAACAGTGTGGGAGAAAAGGTAGAAGCAGGGCTCTCAGGAGGCATTACAATAATCCAGGCAAGAGGTGGTAAGTCTTGGACTAGATTATAGCAGTAGAGTAGAGAGAAATGTTTATGGTCCAGATACACTGGAATGAACATCTCAAAGTTGCAGCACAGATCAGCTGCAAAGGAGCAGTGCAGCTGGGGTGGAGAAGCTTCCACATGAACCCAAACTTTCTCCTGAGCGTCACTTGTCCCTGCATCTGAGAGATTATGGGTACCTAAAGAAGCATGGGCCACAGAATCAGACAGATCTAGACTAGGCACTGGCTCCTCTGCTAACCAGTTTGGTGCTGATGATGAATTTCTCTCTCAAATTTTTGGCTTCCTTATTTAATTATTCTAATGATATCTGCCTATATAATAGAAATGATGAAAGGATGAAAAAATATCTAGTAGGTATTCAAATAATGGTAGTTTAATGGGAAGATTCCTATTGCCAGTGCTAACTCCTGCTCTCAGCCTGAGCTATAACATCCTTAAAATTGCAATCCAAACAGAGGTTATGAAGGGGCCAACAACAAAGACTTTCCCAGTCAAGGTTAATCTGGCCACCATTGCTGCAGAGTGCCCACATGACAACAATAAGAAACAATCTTAGCCCCAGTGCATGTTATCCATATGATTTCAGACTGTCCTCTCTTCAATGAATGCTTTCTGTTCAGGCATTCACATGGTGCACAAATGTCTTCATTCTTTGTGACCATTCTAAGATGTCTATCCATGTGTTTGTTCAAAAGACTTCCTTATCATCATCTTCTAATCTGGTTTTTCCAAGTCTCTGACCAGTCAGACAAGCCAGCATGGATTATTAATCACAACAGTGTAGACATATATACTCCTCTGGCCACCTAGTCAACTAGGCAAAGTGAGCAACAGAATGTACTATTCAAAGTTCTACCCTCTAGGAGTATTTTTCTTTCCCTGTCTTTGGACACTCCTTTTTGGCACTATAACATTGTAGTCACCCATTCTACTTCCAGCTGGTACCAATATATTGTGCAGAATCATCTACAAACCATAGCTGAGATTTTGTTTTCCTTCATCAACTGGTCAATAGAGTTGAGGAAGAGGTAACAAGTCAGAACTTCCTTTTCTCTTCCATTCTCATAGCTCTTTTCTACTTCCATGTGTGAACTCCACCTGTGGGTTCCTTCATCTTAACATTAAAACTGTAGCAGTTTATATCACCTCATATCACATTTTCTAGAAGGTAGACTTTCTCTTCTCCCAACCAGTCAATACTTCTGACCTTCTTCCTATTTTGTTCTAATTCATTCACTTGTTTACTCCTGAACCAATCACTTTGACCAGGACAAAGTCAATCACTGATTAATTTATAGATTATAGAACAATCCCTGAAATGACAACTGGAGCCATTGTAATGAAATTAGTCTGGCTAGGAAGTTCTACCTAAAATTGTGGTTGTTAAACAAAGGAAAATCTGGGTGCCATTAGGATAAAGAGGAGGAGAGTAAATAATAGACTTCCACTATT
>NW_011889083.1:4679790-4695275 GCF_000151845.1 Pteropus vampyrus
CCATTCTACTTCCAGCTGGTACCAATATATTGTGCAGAATCATCTACAAACCATAGCTGAGATTTTGTTTTCCTTCATCAACTGGTCAATAGAGTTGAGGAAGAGGTAACAAGTCAGAACTTCCTTTTCTCTTCCATTCTCATAGCTCTTTTCTACTTCCATGTGTGAACTCCACCTGTGGGTTCCTTCATCTTAACATAAAAACTGTAGCAGTTTATATCACCTCATATCACATTTTCTAGAAGGTAGACTTTCTCTTCTCCCAACCAGTCAATACTTCTGACCTTCTTCCTATTTTGTTCTAATTCATTCACTTGTTTACTCCTGAACCAATCACTTTGACCAGGACAAAGTCAATTACTGATTAATTTATAGATTATAGAACAATCCCTGAAATGACAACTGGAGCCATTGTAATGAAATTAGTCTGGCTAGGAAGTTCTACCTAAAATTGTGGTTGTTAAACAAAGGAAAATCTGGGTGCCATTAGGATAAAGAGGAGGAGAGTAAATAATAGACTTCCACTATTGCCACCACTGCTATTTCTATTGTGTTCTAATGGATAGCGGGGAGAAAATAGAAGGCACCAAAAGCAATCAAAGGGTCAGGAGAGAAGAAAAGGAAAAAAAAGAGTAAAAAGATTGTGATGAATATTGGAGAAGTATCTAAGCTGCATCTAAGCACTCAGAAGTAGGAGAAATTAAACGGATAATAAAAGGAGAAAAAAGAAACTACCATCCTGTATTCCTAATTTACCTCTAGAAATGAAGATGATGTATATAGATGTATGTTTATGCAAACATAAGAGTTGGTTCCAAAAATATTTTAGTGATACTAGCTTTATAGGCACTTATTGAAACCCTGGAAGTGCTGTTTGCTATAAAGCAGAGGTCAATCTCCTCTCCCCCTCCATGTAGCATTCCAGTTACCTTTCCTCTTCCTTTATTATAATGATTGATACCACATTAATTTGAAAACTTGATTTTACATCTTTATTATTACATAGTATGTAGTGACATCAAGTAATTTCTTGCCCTCAAGTATTATCACTCTAAGCCAGTGACTCTCAATAGGAATGATTCTGCCTCCTCAGGAGATATGTGGCAATGTCTGGAGACATTTTTAATTGTCACAAGTAAGGGGGCTACTGGCATCTAGTGAGTAGAGACTAGGAATACTGCTAAATATTCCACAATGCACAGGGCAGCCCCATCCAGCAAAGAATTATCTGGCTCAAAATGTCAATAGTGCAAGAGTTGAGAAACCCTGATGTGTTAAGTGCACTGCAAGTTCATTGCCTCAGGGACCTCTCAGAAAACTAGCATCATCTGGGACCCAAAATGAATTCTCAGCAAATACTGACTTGGCTTCAGTTGAATATACAATAGTAGTTACAAATCATGGTTTCATGCAGAAGAGAATCACCCTGAAAAATAGAATTCATAAAAAGAACAGCTGATATAGTAAAATTATTTAAAAATTCCAGTCTCCAGCTGACTGAATGTTCTCCTTCAGACCAACACACAAGCTGAGTTTCTCTTCCTTACCTACTTACATGGAAATTACATATATTTTGTGAAAAAGTGGAAAACTTGTCCACAGTAGTTTCACCATTGTGAGGGTCTTGTTCCTCGATGGTGACATTCCATCTGTAAATTAGCAAAATATAAATAAATTCACTAGTAATATAATTTGGGTAATATAACTTTAGGTAAGCTCATACTATCTTTGTTTTGTGAAATATGTGATACTTCACCAAGTGTACATATATCTCCTCACCCGGATTAGTTTCATCCAGTTTGAGTGATTTTTATTAACATGTACTTACATGCTTGCCCAAGGTCACAGGCACAATGGCACCATTCACCCAGGCTACCTTTCATTCCCTGATCTTTCTAGGAGGTAGTTCCCATTTTTATAGTAACCATAGTAGAGAACTATGTTAAACTAAGTTATGCTGAGGAACAAACAACCTCAAAGTTTCAGTGGTTTAACACATAGTTTTCTTATGATGTAAAACCCATTGCAAACCCAGTCCAACATCTTGTCCAGGTTGAAAGTGGACGCATTCTGAAGCTGCACATGGTCTCCTTGATTACCATGAAAAAGTAATTGAGGGGAGAGTGTCACGCTGGCAATTAAATGCTTCAGCGCAGAGGATTACGTTGATCCAGACCTAATCATGTGGCCACAAGGGTAGGGAAGTCCAGTCTTCTGTAAGCTCAGAAGAAGAGAATCAGATATTGGTGAACACTAGTAACATCTATCCTGGGGCCTAGGCCACAGTTATAATCTGATATCTTTGCCAAGGTTACTTCTAAAAGTTGCAGAAGCTTTCGTTTTAAATAAATCAAAACTGTTTAGTAGTATATTTCTACTAAAAGAAAAATTATTGAGTGATTAGTATTTCAAGCAAAGGCATTAATTCAAACACAATGTACAAGATATATGTTTAAGCTAATCACGATAGTCCTCACTCTCTAATTCAGAACAAGTTGCCTCTTTGGTTGGATAGATATGACTTAGTACTAGAAACTCTAAATATTGTAATGAGCAGATAGATAATACTGCTAGGATATTTGAGGCGAAATTGCCCTAACAATTCACTTCTACTCTGGTACATGTCTATGTATATAGTTGCTGAACTTAAACTGAATTAACAGATGTTTTTATTTCTTCAATTGACTCAACATATATTTATGGAACATTTGCTTACTGTTTGACAGTATTATATAAATACTAAGAAGCACAATAAGAAACACAAAGTTCTAATTCCCGACTGCAGAACTATGACATAAAGAATAAGAAGAAATAGAGGACTCCATATAGTACTTTACAAAATGGATTGCCCTGGGAAACAGACCCTGGGACAAGGGTTTGAATGGAAGAGGTTTCCTTCAGAGATAATTCTAGAATGACTGGAGGACTGAATTAGTTTTCTATTGCTGTCAAAATATATTATTACAAACTTAGTGGCTTACAACAACACAAATTTATTATTTTATAGTTTTGTAATTCAGAAGTTTGACATGATCTCACTAGGCTAAATCAAGATTTCAGCAGCTCTTGCTTTTTCCAACTTCTAGAGGTCACCCTCATTCTTTGACTCAAATCTCCCTTCTATCACCTGAAGAAGGTCATCTTCAAAGCCAACAATGTTGCATCTTTCTGACCCTTCTATAATCATGTCTCTCTCTCTCACTACAGCAGGGAAAGGTTCTTGGCTTTCAAAGACCCATGCCATTAGATTGGGTCCACCTAGATAATCCAGGCTAATCTCCCTGTCTCAAATTCCAGTATCTTACTCCCATCTGCAAAGTCCCCTTTGCTATGTAGGGTAATATATTTACAGGTTCCAGGGATTAGGGTATGGACATCTTTGGGGCCATTATTTTGCCTACCACAGGTAGTATGGAAGTGAGACAACAAAGAGAAGGAAACCTAGAAAGTGTGCATTGATGAGCAGGTCACTACTGTAAGCATCTGGGACTCAGCCCCACTGGGGACATCTGGGAGATGATGTAGAACTCACCTCAGAGTTGTCCCAATGTAAGGAGTAACTCAGTCCATCATTGGCTGAGAGCTATTCCTGAGGGCATCTCCTGAAAGCTCTTAGACTGAGAATCATAGATGCTTCCAGGAGGAGGCTGACAGCATAGTGTCTGTGGAAACTGATTGATAAAGCAATATGGGCAAGATGCCAACAGCATCTGCTACACAGAGAAACAATTTAACATTTCAGAGTCAATATAGAACAATAGAATTATCCTTTGTATTCTCTCTATCTCTTCTTCAACTTGGAGTGGTTTAGAGAAATTATAGGACCAAGAACTGCAAATCTGAGTTCATGTCCTTCATCTGCCAGACAGCATCAAATTATTGGTCCAAAAATTTGTCAGAGCACCATTTCCAATCTGAGAAATTGAATCAGGTAATCTATAAAATTTCTTCCACTCAGACATGCTGCTTTCTATGAGTTTTCAGGACATTCATCCTGGTGATGGCTATGACTTTTATTAAACATTTCATAAAAGAAATCCACACCAAAACAGGGGTAGCTGCAAATATGTGCCTTTTACCAATTCAAATTTGAAATGTCAACACAGATTACTTAAAAAAAGTTGCAGTAAACAAAAAAGACTTATTAATGGAAGGGTATAATTATAATGAATGCTAGTTGTAATTGACTTGGGAAGCTAACCAGGGAAAACCAAGAACTGACTAAGTCATATCTTAACCAACCACAGGGAAGTTAGAAAATTGATCAAATATGCTAAACTGCAAATGTTCTTAAACTTGGGAATTCATTTTTGCTTTGGGAAAACGTGTAAGTCAACACAAAATTTCCTGGGAATTCTTGAGGTGGATTTGAAAATATTCAGACAGACTCTGAGTCACAAATTACTGTGGTTCAAAACAAAAGTTCACCTCTGGGAAATCTGAACTGTTTTGATACAACATAATGAGGGGGCGGGGCAGGGGGGATGCATAGGTATGAGACAGAATGAAGCTGCCTTTCACAGTCACTTGGCTTTGCTTTTAGTGTACATGTTGCTTCACAACCAGATTTCATCTCTGTCATTCATCCCCATTGTCCTCTCTAACAGTCTTTGGCCTACAAAAGTATTGACCTGGACATAGAACATAACATCATTTGCCCTTTGACTCTGCTATTCACACCTATACTATTTATAGGGGACTACAGGATATGGGGATGTTATCAATCAGTATAGATGACAGCTTAGTGTGTGTCTTCTAATGATTAGAGCAGATGTTTTGCATTCAGAGTCAAGTCTTTTTATGTATTTTTACCTTTATAGGAAGAAAAGTTCCCCCAAACTTGAACAAATGCTACAAAATCAATATGTCTTATGCCTGAGTGGTTTGTTTTTAAATTTGGTGGCAATCCAGTTAATGTAAACAGATATACACAGTAGTATAACTTTAAATTAATAATTTTAAATTAATGAGTGTACATTAATTGTAATAATTTTAAATTAATGACTCCATCTTTCGTGCACCACATTTTCGTATTTCTGGGTGAGTCTCCAGATTTTCCCCTACATTGCTACTATATATTGAAATTGGGTAGGTATTGATTTTAAATCATTTAAAAATATTCGATGTCTATTTAAAATAACAAAAGAAGAAAAACATTTATAATTAACTGCTGGAATAGAATACATCCAAACCATTACAGCTTGCTATATTTATTTTAACCTTTCGAAATAATAAATTCTAATTATAAAGCAAAAATAAACTTATGTATAAGCTTATTCTTGTGAATGAATAGCACTTGATAATTTATTAAGCATGGTTCCATTTGTTATTACATTTGTAACTCTTAATAATGTTCTTAGGTAGGAGACAGGTATAGCCTCATATAGAAGGAAGCTGAAGCTCAGAGAAGCTCAGCTATTTGCCCAGGCTATTCATTTAAGGCTCAGAGAATTCCAATGCTGGCATATTCTCACTTCATCCTTATGACAGAAGATTGAGGTCTCCTGGCTGTGTTAGCCCCACACAACATGGCAGAATGGGCAAAATATTTTCATGTTCCCCAAACTCTCAGTCCCATAACTTTTCCCTTTGATTTGTGTAAGCGTCCAAAATTCTGTCATGTTAATTTCTCAGCAAAACCTATGCTCAAAGAGGATTTAAAATCAGTTAATATTAGTATGCAGACTAGTGTTTTCTCTAACACCAGAATTTCACTTTTAATAGAGTTCTGAAGCTTAAGCTCTAGGAATGAAGTTTCGGGGAGCTTTGAACTGAAAAGCTGTGGTTGAGTGTTGGGATTTTGTGAAAAGAAGTTGTGAGGTAGATAAGAGGAAAGAAGACTACTAACAACATCAGTTTTGTTTGTTGGATACTCAAGTCTTTCATGATTAAACTAGGTTTTAATTTCTTTTTTTAAGACATCTTTATTCATGCTATCCTTAGTATTTCTTAAAATTAAAAAAAAAAATTGAAGAGTTTTATTGTAAAATGGAAAATTTGGGCTTTATTCCAAAACATGGTTTCTCAAAACTTGTTCTCTTAGAAACCAAGTGGTTTATGTGGTTTACATTTTTATCACCGTCTGAAACATATTTTCCAAAAGAAAAAGCCACACATGCCTGCTGGTGCCTTGCTGGCTTGACAGCTTGTGAGAGCATTTTTTTTTTCTTTTTGTAACTTTGGTCATTTAACACTTAGTTAACCTCAAAGACACAATATAATTACTGCGCATGTGGATTTTTTTGAGATTTTTTATTTCTTATTTATTATTGAATTACTCAACTTGGCTCCTTAAAGTTACAATTCCATTTATTACTATATTTGCACAAATAAAAAAGTAACAACCAAAATTTCAAAGATAGATGATAGATGATAGATAGATGATAGATAGATAGATAGGTAGATAGATAGATAGACAGACAGACAGACAGACAGATAGATAGATAGATAGATAGATAGATAGATAGATAGATAGATAGAAGATAGAGATAATAAAAAATATCTTTGCTATGCAGACATGGAGTGAATTCTCTTTTATGAATATTTTATTTATGCTAGGAAAAAGGTATTAAAAGGAAAGTGGGCTGTTTCCCCTGTTTGTGTTTGTTGCTTGGGGGTATGGAGAATGATGAGCAACTCTGGAGAAAGAGGAACAGAAGTGTGAGTTAGTCAAAATAAAGTAATTTTAGACAGGTTGTTAACTCCACTGAGCCTCTATTTTCTCAGCTGTAAATGAGGGGTTGGACAGCAATGTTGTAAGACTTCAACCAACATATTTGCTTTCACAAAACCCAGTCAACCAACCACAGAGAGCAGAGAAAACAATAAGAAATTTCTGAATTTCCCCCTAAATTTCAAGCTAGAAGCCAGCCCTCAATTGAGACCTCTGGGGAAGATGAATTCGATGGCTGGACCATTGACTTTTTTATCTGTTAGGGCCCAGAAAGAGATGAGTAGACTTTTTCTACTGTTCCAAGGAAAATTTAAACCTAAACAAGATTAGGTTTCTTTCACAAACTAATCAATAAACACCATCACTTAAGGTTAATAGATTCATTTTGAATTGTTATCTGGGATCCAGACATTAAATAAACTTTTAGACTTTGTTCCTAGAAACAATGCAGAAAGAAGACATATCCGACTGTACTTTACTTCAGTACACTCTGGGTGAGTTCACTTTACTGCTTAGGCCAGAGTGCACAAACCAAGCCAAGCAGGGCTCATACTAGGAGATTAACATATACTAGGATTTGACCTTATTGAATCTAAGCATCCGTTGATGTCTGTAACAAGAAGACTAGCTGGCTCCAAGTCTCAAGTAAAAAGATACCCATGTATCCTGGCAAAAAAGAACTAACAAATTTATGAATTACAGTTCTAAAGACACCCTGTGTTTGTACTGAGCTGGAGACCTTGCTTAGAGTTATTAGCATATGAAAATGCGATTGGAACCTGGCTTCTATTATGCCATATGTTTGAAATTTAAACTTATAAAAATTTAACCATGTTTTTATTTATGCATAATCACTAAAGGCCTTACCCAAGGCCAGTTCATTTATGCAAAATAAGTTATTATTTGCTACAATAGAATTATTAAGATAATCCAATATATCGATTTGATCATTTATTTTCCTTTTCACAGATATTTCATCTAGTGGTGTTGCCTTTACCCAGTGAAGGGAAAGGAAGATCTACTCCAGCACCCACACTGCTCTTGAATGAGCAGTGATTTCGTTAGGCAAGCAGTAGCAAAAGCTAATTTAAACTTTGAATCTTGAAAAGGATCCAATTCAGAGGTGATTAAGGAAGGACTTCAGGAGTTTGTAAAATCAAACGCAGTACTATGTGAATATGAGAATATGTGCATTTTTCTGAGGAGATAATTTATAACTCTCAAAGGATCCTATGACTTTTTAAAAAATCTATGAAATCAATATTTTTTTAAAAAAATCTCCTTAGACTAAAAAGATCCTGGGGATAGGGCAAAAACATGCATTTGAAACATAACATGCATTTGAAAGTATGTGACAGAAGGTAAAAAGTCAGTTGTGACATGCCATAGTTACAGTGACTTGGGAATAAGTAATGTGGGATGGGAATTGGAATGCATACTTCCCAGCCATGGAGAAATATGTCTGTCTCAGGTTAGAAGCCCAAGATACATTCTTAACATGAAGGTTGAAGTAAGTGGTTTTTTAAAATGAAGAGGTGAGCTGAGTAATCTTTAGAAAACTAGGAGCTCATAGATAGAACAAAAAAATCTGTGAAAGCATCTGGTTCAGAGTAGGTAAGAGGATTGTTTTGTGTTCAGAACTCAAATAAAGCTATTTAACAAATTATATGTAGCTACAGCAGCATTAAAGGGCAGCAGTGGATACATGGTCCAGGTGGTGGTCTTAACAAGAAAAAAATATATATTGTGCTTTCCTGGAATGAACAACAGTAACTTTGGATGTAAACTGAGGATAGAATTAGAGAAAACCAACAGCAAATTTTACATTTGGATTTGGAGCTAAAGAAAGAATCATTTACTTTGATGGTGAAGCATGAAATACTAAAATAGTCATAGACATGGCTTTGCTTAAACAGGGATTGAGTTAGCAGGTCCAGGGCCAACCCCAATCCCACCATCCTCACTCCTCCAGGCCTAGGTCTCTACATATAGTTGATGTGTACAATGGATGTCTTTTCTTAGAGTACATGGGAGAGGTCTTCACATAGGGGCCAGAGAGACAGGTGGAGAGAGAAGGGTAATGTAAGGTGTCATAATATATCCCTACTTTGGATTATTTTGAACACTTTGGAAAAGTGGACATCAGTCAGTTTTTCTGAGAAATTTTGTGAGTTTCTGAGCAAAAGTGGGACTATTTTCCTTTTCACCACCTCGCTCTGCCATGCAGCACTGGATTGTAGGGAGATAGTGGCAAGCCTGCATGCCAGTGGAGAGTGAGTGAGCAGGTGGGACCAAACAGGGCATATTTTCATTGAGGCATGGCCAACCTTGCTGTTATGACATACTTCCCTCCAATCATTTGCAGACAGCAAATCCCACAAAGCCATCTGGAGTTTCTAGAAAAACATGAGCACATTTATTTCTAAGCCCAGGTGACATTCTCTCTGAAACTGAGAAATAACTAGTAAAGATTTTAAGGAGAGGCAGAGAGAACTTGCACTAGGAAGAAGGGGCTAGCAATCTAGAAAATTCAAGTATCAGTGTTCAAAATAAACTCTTGGATACCACAAGGAGATGAAGCCCAGGCAGAGGTGTATGTACACTTCCTCCCCACTTTATTGCTTAGGCCAGAATTCAATGGCTGGGCCATTGACTGTTAGTTCTGCTGTTCCTTTCCTTCTATTCAGACTACCCTCCTGTAACATACTCTTCCTTTAGCCAGGTTCTGTGCATTTCTATGACCTACTGCTCTCAGCAGGATTGGGCCATCCTGGCCATATCTGGACTCCTGCAGCTCACTTTGCTTTGATGGCTGAGAGCCATATTATCTGTTCTCCTTTTACTCACAGTAAATTCTGGCTCCTACTCAAATTTTCCATCTCTTTCTCCAGACAACCCCTAACAGTAGATATCACACAAGAGCCTTTGAAGCTTTTTAATTGTATTTCTTGGCCAAAAAATCTTTATGTAAGATAGCATGTCTCTGTAGAGGAATGTACTACTTGGTCTTTAAAGACTTGAGAAGGTCCTGCAGTGATTCACTATCATTATATTTTCTTCTAAATCATTTTATTTCATTCAATTTTGTAAATGTTATTTCAGCTGTTGCAGTCAGAAATAATTCAATATATATGAGATTTCTCCCTTTATTGTCCAGCTGCCTCCTAGAATTATGTCAGCCATTTGCGCTTATGATGTCATGGTTTGTTGCCATGGTAACAAATATGCAGTCACAAATGTCTCATTATCATTTCTTTACAGTGATGACATATTTATAGTGTTCAGGAACAGCATATCACCCTTTTAAATAATATGCCCCTTCTAGCTACAAATATCATTTGGCCTCACTGTGCAGTTTTTCCCTGTGGTTTGTATAATTTCCTGTATATACTACACACTGTTTGCTTGTTTCTTACAGAGGAAAGAAATGAAAGCTTGTTTAAAAGAAGTAAAGCAATACAAATGTGTTAAAACAACTGGATCCAAGGGAGAAGGAATATTTACAATAAGAAATTCAAAATACTTTTAAAATAGTACAAAGATTAAACTGTTCAAAGCTTCATACATACATAGCAGATTTACCAACATGGTCATTGAAAATATTAACTCAAAAGTTGAGAGATGATAAAATAATATTTTGAATAATCTAGAATGGTTTTTTAAACAGCATTATTGATTATGTATTTGTAAAGAATCACTTAGAATGTTGGCACACTAATAACTTAAAATAAGTATAAATTTCTATTTCACTGAAGATGTGAAGATGGATAAATGATAATCAGGTTACACATTTCATATCCTTCCATGAATGTGATTGTTTACTCCTGCTGCCACCATCCCCCTGCATTTTCATGAATCCTATTCAGAAGTAAAACATCTATTTGGTTCAAGGAGATTCTCTCTGGAGGGAAAATAATTTTATCAGTAAGAACCTCTGGTGATAAGGCTGACTGAGAACTGCTGTTAATTCGCCTTTTTGACATGGTGGCTTGAATAGCCTATCCCATGATGCTCTGTGATTTCACCTTAACACTTTCCTTTTGAATTCATCATGACTCATAAGTGCCTTTTTCTCCCTTTGTCTGTCTGAAGTTATCTTACTATTAACTTTAGTTGGAAAGGTGCCTTTTGTTTCCCTAGTGTAGTCACACACTAACCATAGGACTCCTTTGGCTAAAATTTCAGGGATAGTAAAAAATTAATTTTTTTAATAACTAAAGGGGATAAATAATGATAACTCTGATAACTTTAGTTGTTAATAGAAAGTTTCTAAAAAGGAGTATAAATTTGTAGAAATTTGACAGTAAAAATGTTTTGATTCAGAGGCTCCCCTGAAAAGAGGAGAAATATAGAACAAGGCTTGAGAGGTGAGACTCTATGAGGATATTTGCTAAAGGATCTGAGGAGCTTCTAGTAGAGAACTAACCATGGAGAAAGAGAGAGCATTGATGAGAGCAATGTCTCATCATCAGGGAGGAGGGATGATCAGAAAAAGGTAGGTGTCTGGTCCACAGATATACTCTGGTTTAGTCTCTAAGGACTCATTTCTGGGTCCTTCGGGATGGGCCTGAGAGTAAAAACAGAAACAAATGTGTCACTCGAATGTGTCACTTGTCTAGAAGACTTTTGAAGCATCAAGAAACACTGCTCTGGAATCTTTAGCATAAAGTTCAGGGAGTCAGACTCAGCCACTGTGAGCACCTTGTGTGCTTTGGAGCTCTCTGCAGGTCTTTGAGCAAGCAGTTATCAGTGCCTTGGAGAGCAAGCATTAATCAACTGGAACTTAGACCCACAAGTGTCATCTTTTTCAAGCATCTGAAGTCTAGCACCCCTGTTGGATGTTGGCTACATTACAGAGATCACAGACCCTAGAACAGATCTCAGAAAAGCAGGAAGGAAATAAAGGCTTCTATGGGATAGCTAAGAGTATACAGTTGTGGCTTCATCAAAGATATTCACACAAAAAAAATAAGGAATAGAGGGTGGAGTCTACAGGGGCATATTGAAGTCCTATAGTAACAGATACAGGTGAGAGTCATTGAAATACTCTGTGTGACCCCTATTTGACCTAAAGGGTTTTGTATTCTAAAAAAAAAGTGGCTGATCACTATATTGGAGGCAAACAGTTGGACTAGTACCTAGATCATCATGAATCAAAAAAAAATTTATATGTTTAGATTTGCTCTCTTGATTATTCCCGACATCACAGTATTCATAATAAAATGAATAAATCGAATCATATTGATATTATCAGCTTCAAGAATGAAAAGGTTAATCTATGTATTTTAGTCTTGTTAAAAGTACTTTTTGTTTTATTTCAGGAACTAGGTTATTTTACACAGTACAAAGAGAGATCAAGTATTTCCAAAGCAAGAGAGAAGATTATTCACCCAAAGGAGAGGGTCAAGTAGACGCACCGAATTTTTTAAAAATCAAATTTGTTACTAAAGTGATGATAGATGTTTTCACTGGTCATGTCAGTCTGTATTTAAATATACCTCTCTGGGAAAAAAAGCCCTGCTTGAGAGATCATAGCATCTAAATGTTAGCCCCAGATTTGCCTTCTACTTTGTGACATTTAAGTAAGTCACTTAACTTCTCTAAACTTTAGTCTCACTCTATTTAAAATTATGTTAATAATATTTGTTCCACCTTCATAGATGTATTGACAGCAATGATTAATAGGGAAATGTTTTGTAAACTGTAAAGCATGTAGGAAGATAAGATACTGCAATTATAATTTTTGATTCCATCTGGCTTTGAGCTTGACATGCCTGCTGATAACATTTTGCATCTGAAGTTCGCATTCTTCTCTGGAGTGCTTGCTCTACCTTTGATATGGTTTTCAGAGGAATGATTATTCCTTTGAGGCATATCTGTTGAAGCAGACTAGGAGTTTAAGTTGGATTGACTTAATATGTGACCACATCAACAAATAATGCAGCAGGAACTCCACTGTTTCTGCAGTCTCCTTTCCTAGAATAATTAAGAAATTACAATGAAGAAAAAGATAATTATCTCCTGATTAATTTATCTGCGTGTAGCTCTTTTTAAAACGCATTCCTTTCAATTACTCTCTTTTTTTCTCTTTTCTCCGTACTCCCAGACCTTTCTTCCTCATTTTTATTCAGCATTTCTTTCCTAAGGACTGCAAAAGGCAGCCTAGTAAAAATGAAAGAATGTGCAGTTTGGAATCAGGGAGACATGGGATCAAATTTTTATTACTTATTTTTATTTTTTCATTAAGTTTACTGGGATAACATTAGTTAATACAATTATATAATTTCCAGGTGTACATTATCATTTGACATCTGTATATTCTATTGTGTGTTTACCACTCAAAGTCCAGTTTCCTTTGGCTACCATATATTTGATCCCTTTTACTCATTTCACCCTACCTCTATCTCTCTATATTTGACTCTCTTAACCCCATATACCTCTTCCCTCTTCCTCCATCCCCTATCATCTGGTAACCACTAGTCTATAGCCCATGTCCATGAGACTATGTTTGTCCTGCTCATTTGTTGCTTTTAGGTTTATATCCTACATATTAGTGATATCATGTGATTTTCAACTTTTTCTCTCTGGCTTATTGCGCTTAGCATGACTATCTCGAGGTCTATCCATGTTGTCACAAATGGCAGTATTTCATCTCTTCTTATGGCTGAGTAATATTCCATTGTATATATGTACCACAGCTTCTTTAGCCAATCATCTATCATAGGACACCAGTTGCTTCCAAGTCCTGGCCACTGTGAATAATGCTGCTATGAACATTGGTGTGCAAATATCTTTTCGGATATGAGTTTTCAAGTCTTTGGGATAAATACCCAGTAGAGGAATTGCTGGATCATATGATAGATCAATTCTTAGTTTTTTGAGTAACCTCCAACATTTGTTATTACTTGTCATGTTGAATATAGCCTTTCTAACAGGTGCGAGATGGTATCTCATTGTGGTTTTCATTTGCATTTTCCTAATACCTAACAATGTTGAGCATCTTTTCATATATTTTTTGGTCATTTGTATGTCCTCTATGGAGAAGTGTCTGTTCAGGTCCTGTGCCCATTTTTTGATAGGATCATTTGTTTTTTTTGTTGTTATTGAGTCGTATGAGTTCTTTGTATATTTTGGATATTAGGCCCTTATCGGAAGTGTTGCTTGCAAATATATTTTCCCATTCAGATGGTTCTCTCTTTACCTTGTTGATGATTTCTTTTGCTGAGCAGAAGCTTTTTAGTTTAATGTAGTCCCATTCATCTAGTTTAGCCTATACTTCCCCGGCTTTTGAGGCCAAATTCATAAAATCCTCTTTGAGTCCAAGGTCATTGAGTTTAGTTCCTGTTTTTTTCTATGCATTTTATTGTTTCAGGATTTATGTTCAGGTCCTTAATCCATTTTGAGTTAATTTTGGTGTGTGATGATAGACAACAATCTAGTTTCATTCCTTTGAAGGTGGCTGTCCAAGTTTCCCAGCACCATTTATTGAAGAGGCTTTCCTTTCTCCATGGTATGTTTTTGGCTTTTTTGTCAAAAATTATTTGCCCATATAAATATGGGTTTACTTCTGGATTCTCGATTCTGTTCCACTGGTCCATGTATCTGTTTTGCTGCCAATACCATGCCATTTTCGTTATTGTCACTTTGCGCAGTAATTTGAAGTCGGTCAGAGTGATGCCTCCATCCTCATTCTTTTTTCTCAAGATGTCTTTGGCAATTCAGGGTCTTTCGTGCTTCCATACAAATCTGATGATTTTTTGTTTAATTTCTTTTAAAAATGCCAATGGAATTTTGATGAAGATTGCATTAAATCTGTATAATGCTTTAGGTAATAAGTCACTTTAATTATGTTGATTCTTCCAATCCAAGAACAAGGAGTATTTTTCTATTGCTTCATACATTCTTCGATTTCTTTTAATAGGGTGTTATAGTTTTTATTATAAAGGTGCTTCACTTGTTTCGATAAATTTATTCCTAGGTATTTTATTCTTTTCGTTCCAATTGCAAAAGGAATTATTTTTTCCACTTCTTTTTCTGACACTTCATTATTAGAGTATAGAAACGCTATGGATTATTGAACATTGATTTTGTATTCAGAGACTTTACCGTATTTGCTTATTATTTCTAGTAGTGTTCTCGTGGAGTCTTTAGGATTTTCTATATAGAGCATCATGTCATCTGCAAATAGTGACAGTTTGACTTCTTCATGTCATATTTTGATGTCTTTTATATCTTTTTCTTGTCTGATTGCACTCATGAAGACCTCCAATGTTCTATTGAATAACAGTAGTGATAGTAGACAGGCTTGCCTTGTTCTTGATCTTAGAGGGAAGGTTTTTATTTTTTCACCATTATGTATAATGTTGGCTGAGGGTTTGTCATAGATGGCCTTTATTATGTTAAGGTACTTTCCTTCTACACCAATTTTGTGAAGTGTTTTGATCATAAATGGATGCTGTCCCTTCTCGCAGCTTTTTCTGCATCTATTGATATGATCATATGATTATTTTTTAATTTGTTTATGTGGTGTATCACATTAATCGATTTGCATATATTGAACCATTCCTGTGCCCCTGGGATGAAGCTCACTTGATCATGCTGTATAATTTTTTTAATATATTACTCTATTCAGTAAGCTAGTATCTTATTTAGGATTTTTGCATCTGTGTTCATGAAAGATATTCTCTGAAGTTTTCTTTTTTGTGTTATCTTTACCAGGTTTAGGTATCACGGTAATATTGGCCTCATAAAATGTGTTGGGATGTATTACTCCTCTTCAATATTTTGGAAGAATTTGAGGAGAATAGGTATC
>NW_011889083.1:4695325-4698173 GCF_000151845.1 Pteropus vampyrus
TTTTCTATATAGAGCATCATGTCATCTGCAAATAGTGACAGTTTGACTTCTTCATGTCATATTTTGATGTCTTTTATATCTTTTTCTTGTCTGATTGCACTCATGAAGACCTCCAATGTTCTATTGAATAACAGTAGTGATAGTAGACAGACTTGCCTTGTTCTTGATCTTAGAGGGAAGGTTTTTATTTTTTCACCATTATGTATAATGTTGGCTGAGGGTTTGTCATAGAAGGCCTTTATTATGTTAAGGTACTTTCCTTCTACACCAATTTTGTGAAGTGTTTTGATCATAAATGGATGCTGTCCCTTCTCGCAGCTTTTTCTGCATCTATTGATATGATCATATGATTATTTTTTAATTTGTTTATGTGGTGTATCACATTAATCGATTTGCATATATTGAACCATTCCTGTGCCCCTGGGATGAAGCTCACTTGATCATGCTGTATAATTTTTTTAATATATTACTCTATTCAGTAAGCTAGTATCTTATTTAGGATTTTTGCATCTGTGTTCATGAAAGATATTCTCTGAAGTTTTCTTTTTTGTGTTATCTTTACCAGGTTTAGGTATCACGGTAATATTGGCCTCATAAAATGTGTTGGGATGTATTACTCCTCTTCAATATTTTGGAAGAATTTGAGGAGAATAGGTATCAAATCATCTTTGAATGTTTTGTAGAATTCAGTGGTAAAGCCATCTGGTCCTGGACTTTTACTTTTTGGTAGGTTTTTGATAATTGTTTCAATTTCTCTACTGCTGACTGATCTATTTAGATTTTCCAGTTCTTGATTCAGTCTAGGAAGGTTGTGTCTTTCTAAGTACTGCTCCATTTCTTCTAGGTTATTAAATTTGGTGTTATAAACTTTTTCATAGTGTTTTTCTATGATTCTTTGTATTTCTGCGACGTCAGTCGTAATTTCTCCTCTTTCATCCCTGATTTTGTTTATTTGTGTCCTTTCTCTTTTTTCTTTAGTGAGTTTAGCCAGGGGTTTGTCAGTTTTATTAACCTTTCCAAAGAACCAGCTCTCTGTTGCATTTATTTTTTCTATTTTTTTGTTGTTATTGTTTTCAATTTCATTTATTTCTGCTTTAATTTTGATGATTTCTTTCCTTCTGCTGACTTTAGGCCTCATTTGGTCTTCCTTTTCTAACTTTTTAAGATAAAGCATTAGGTTGTTTATTTGGGCTCATTCTTGTTTTTGGAGATAGGCCTGTAATGATATGAACTTTCCTCTAAGGACCACTTTTGCCATGTCCCAAAAGTTTTGATATGTTGTGCTATCATTATCATTCATTTCTATATATCTCTGATCTCTCTTTTTCTTTCTTCTCTGACCCAGTAATTCTTCAGTAGCATGTTGTTTAACTTCATTTATTTGGGGTTCTTTTTGATTTCTTTCTGCAGTTGATCTCTAGTTTCAAAGCATTATGATCAGAGAATATAGTTGGTATGATTTCAAACCTCTTATATTTGTTGAGACTATCAGCGTGTCCCAATATGTGGTTGATTCTTGAGAATATTCCATGTACACTAGAGAAGAATGTAGAAGCAACTGTTTTGGATTAAAGACTCTCTAAATATCAATTATGTCCAGTTGTTCTAATGTGTCATTTAAGCATGTTATTTTTTTAATGATTTTCTGTTTGAACAATCTCACCATATCCGACAGTGGGATATCTAGGTCCCCTACTACGATAGTGTTTTGGTCTGTTTCTCCCTTTAGTTCTGTTAGTAATTGCTTTACATATTTTGAGGCTCCCTGATTGAGAGCATAGACATTAATAAGTATTTATATTCTTGGGGCAAGATTTCCTTAATTATTATGAAGTATCCTTCAATATCTTTCTTTACTTTTTTTATTTTAAAGTCTGTTTCATCTGATATTAGTACCGCTACTCCTGCTTTTCTCTGAATGCAAGTAGCTTGCAATATCATTTTCCACCCTTTCACTTTGAGTCAATATTTGTCTTTGGAGCTGAGATGTGTCTCCTGGAGGCAGCATATGGTTGGGTTTTGTTTTTTGATCCATTCCACTACTCTGTGACTTTTTATTAGTGAGTTCATTCCATTTACCTTTAGAGTGATTATTGAAATATGAGGTCTTCTTATAGCCATTTTATCTTTTGCTTTCTGGTAGCTCAGTGTTTCCATTGCTTCCCTGTCCTTGTGCTTCTATTTTCTTTATTTTGGTTGGCTTTTGTGGGTTTCGCCTCTGGTTCTTTTTGTTTTATGTTATATACTTCAGTTCTGGATCTTTTGTGTGTGGTTATCATTATGATTTGTAAAGGATACTTATATATAAATACAGTCGTCCATTTTCTTCTGCACGTGCCTTATCTCCATTCCCCCTTGCGAATTTGGAACTTTGAATCCTCCCCTTTTCAGTCATTGTTGTCTCATATTGTCCCTATGTATGCTGAACGTTCATTACTATCTTGCTATAGCAATTCTCTTCTTATTGTTTAAGATTATAATGCCTTCTTCTTAGTAAGGGTTGCACACCTCTCCTTCTATTTGCCTGAATGTCACTTTATTCCTAATTATGTATTTTTTTGCATGTGCCATTTTGTTTTAGGTGAGCTGATCTCTTCAGTATTTCCTGTGGTGCAGGCCTCATAGTGGAGAGTTCCCTCAATTTTTGTGTCTGGAAAAGTCTTAATTTCTTCTTCATATCTAAAGAAAAGCTTTTTTGGATACATTATTCAGGCTAGCTGTTTCTTTCACTTAATAGTTTAAATATTTGATTCCGTTCCTTTCTGGATTGTAAGGTTTGCACTGAGAAATCCGATAATAATCTAATTGGTTTACCTTTTAAGTTACTGTTTTTTTCTCCCTGGCTGCC
>NW_011889083.1:4698223-4706769 GCF_000151845.1 Pteropus vampyrus
GATTTCCTTAATTATTATGAAGTATCCTTCAATATCTTTCTTTACTTTTTTTATTTTAAAGTCTGTTTCATCTGATATTAGTACCGCTACTCCTGCTTTTCTCTGAATGCAAGTAGCTTGCAATATCATTTTCCACCCTTTCACTTTGAGTCAATATTTGTCTTTGGAGCTGAGATGTGTCTCCTGGAGGCAGCATATGGTTGGGTTTTGTTTTTTGATCCATTCCACTACTCTGTGACTTTTTATTAGTGAGTTCATTCCATTTACCTTTAGAGTGATTATTGAAATATGAGGTCTTTTCTTATAGCCATTTTATCTTTTGCTTTCTGGTAGCTCAGTGTTTCCATTGCTTCCCTGTCCTTGTGCTTCTATTTTCTTTATTTTGGTTGGCTTTTGTGGGTTTCGCCTCTGGTTCTTTTTGTTTTATGTTATATACTTCAGTTCTGGATCTTTTGTGTGTGGTTATCATTATGATTTGTAAAGGATACTTATATATAAATACAGTCGTCCATTTTCTTCTGCACGTGCCTTATCTCCATTCCCCCTTGCGAATTTGGAACTTTGAATCCTCCCCTTTTCAGTCATTGTTGTCTCATATTGTCCCTATGTATGCTGAACGTTCATTACTATCTTGCTATAGCAATTCTCTTCTTATTGTTTAAGATTATAATGCCTTCTTCTTAGTAAGGGTTGCACACCTCTCCTTCTATTTGCCTGAATGTCACTTTATTCCTAATTATGTATTTTTTTGCATGTGCCATTTTGTTTTAGGTGAGCTGATCTCTTCAGTATTTCCTGTGGTGCAGGCCTCATAGTGGAGAGTTCCCTCAATTTTTGTGTCTGGAAAAGTCTTAATTTCTTCTTCATATCTAAAGAAAAGCTTTTTTGGATACATTATTCAGGCTAGCTGTTTCTTTCACTTAATAGTTTAAATATTTGATTCCGTTCCTTTCTGGATTGTAAGGTTTGCACTGAGAAATCCGATAATAATCTAATTGGTTTACCTTTTAAGTTACTGTTTTTTTCTCCCTGGCTGCCGTGAGAATTCTGTCGTCATTGAATTTTGATAACTTTAATACAATGTGTCTTGGTGAAGGCCTTTTTAGGTTGAGATAATTGGGTGTTCTGTTGACTTCTTGAATTCCAAGCTGCAACTCATTCCTTAGATTTGGGAAATTCTTGTCCACTATTTGTCTGAAAATGCTTTCTAGTCCGTGCTGCTTTTCCTCACCTTCGGTAATGCCCATTATTCTTATGTTTCCTCTCCTGATGGTATCAGCTAGTTCTTGTATTTCTCTTTCATTATTTTTCATTCTTCAGTTTTTCTCTTCTTCCTTCTGATTTACTTCTAGATTTCTGTCTTCAGTATCACTTATCCTTTCCTCCATTTGTTTGACTCTATTTTCCAAGCTTGCTATTTCATTTTTTAACTCTCACTGTGTGTTTTTTATCTCCAGAAGATCTATTCTGTTCTGTTTGAGGGTTTCAATCTCCTTACTCTGCTCATCTAGGTGTTTTTACAATTTCTGAAATTGTTGATATGACTCTTTTCACAAATGAGTTTTTTCATAAGTACCATTCCGAATTCTCTGTCATTTAAGTCACATATTTCTATATCTGTAAGCTTATTTTCTGGAGATTTTTCTCTTTCTTTCTGTGATGCCTTGTCACCTTGGTCGTTCATGGATTTTAATGGACTATTTCTCCGCCTGGGTCTTAATGGTAATGTATCCAGTTTTTTTTTCAGATGGAAGATTTATTATATAAAAATCTCTCTTTAGCCTCCTGCAAAGAAGGCGCTTTTCTTTGGTTTCCAGTAGGTGGTATCTAAGCCTCTTAGATCCCTGCGTTATATAAAGCCTTAAAATTACCTTCTATTTTCTTATAGATATTTAATCACACTCACTACCTTCTGTTTCAGTCCTTGTCATTATTAGCGACAGTTTTGGTAGCGTTTGCTCAGATTCCCCTGGGACTCTGCAGTGATCAGTCTCGAAGGGTATGGGGGAAGCGGCCCTCTGGGTTGGGAGTTGGGTGCTGTGGCTCAGCCTCTGTTTTGTAACTGCGGCTGGTAAAAATCGACTGTTGGTTCTCCGCCATCCTGCTTCTCTGCTTTCTGCCCTGATGACTGGGCCCTGCTGCTGGCTGCATGGAACTCACAACTCTCCCAGGCAGGGCTGTTCAGGGAACTCACCGCACCTGCTCCCCTCATCTTCTTCCTACAGAGTGCTCTGGAGGCTACGAGAGGCAGCTTCTTTATTTCTCCCAGTCCATTGCCCAACACCCTGGGTTCTGATCTGTGGAAGCTCTTATGTGCAGATGCCTTGCTCAGACATGCTGGTATGCAGTTTTGGAGTTTTTAGTTGAGTTTTAGATCTTCAGCTGATTGTTGTTTCAAAGGCAGAGATTTGGGAACATCTCTCACTCTGCCATGTTCTCCTAAAATCCCATGTGTGTTTCTTAATCTCTTTTTCTTTTTCACTCAGCATCCTAAATCCCCTCCCACCTAGCATCTATCACTATATTTTCTATATCTATGAGTTCTATTCTGTTTTGTTCATCATTTATATTGTTTTTTAGATGCCATATATACGTAAAATTATATGGTATTTGTCTTTCTCTGTCTTTTATGTCACTTGGCATAATGCCTTCTATTTCCATCCATGTTGTCGTACATAGTAAGATTTCAATTTTTATGATTGAATACTAATCCATCGTATACATGTACCACCTCTTCTTTATCAATTCCTCTATCAATATACACTTAGGTTGATTCCATATCTTGGCTATTGTAAATAATGCTGCAATGAGCATTGGGACGCATACATCTTTTCAAATTAGTGTTTTGGGTTTCTTTAAATAAATACCCAGAAGTGGAATTGGTGGGTCCTTCTTTGGCTCTTGTTACAGCCTTTATTTCAAGTCTACTTTGTCTGATATAAGTATTGCTACCCCAGCTTTTTGTTGTTGTTGTTTCCATTTGCTTGAAATATCTGTTTCTATCCCCTTACTTTCAATCTAAAGTGGTTCTCTTACAGGTAACATATGTATGGTCTTTTTTTTAAATTCCATTCAGCCACACTATGTCTTTTGAGAGCAGAACATTAATTAATTTACATTTAAAATAATTATTAATAGGTATGTAGTTATTGCCATTTGATTATTCATATTTGGGGTTTTTTTTTTCCTTCTTCTTAAAGAAGTCTCATAAATATTTCTTTTAATACTGGTTTTATGCCGTTAAATTCTTTAGGCTTTTTCTTGTCTTGGAAGCTCGTTATTTGTCCTTCAATTCTAAATAAGAGCTTGTTGGTACAGTAATCTTATTGTTTTGAATACTTTGTCCCAATCTCTTTGGCCTGCAAAGTTTCTGTTGAGAAATCAGCATACAGTCTTATGGAAGCTCCCCTGTAGGTAACTAATTGCTTTTCTTTTGCTGTTTTTAGGATCCTCTCTTTGTCTTCAATCTTTGACATTTTAATTGTGTTTTGTTTTGTTGTGTGCCTCTTTGAATTGATCTTGCCTGGCTCTCTCTGCTTTCTTGATTTGTGTCTGTTTCTTTTGCCAGGTTAGGTACATTTTCAGTCATTACTTCTTTTAATATGTTTTCAATTCCTCGCTCTCTCTCTTCTCAATCTGGAACCCCTTATGTTACAAATGTTGTTATGCTTGATGTTGTCCAAGAAGTCCCTTAAACTATTCTCATTTTTTAAATTCTTTTTTTCTTTTTGCTGTTTCGATGTTTTCTGCTGCCTTGTCTTCTGAATCACTAATTTAATTCTCTGCTTGATCTAATCTGTTTTTGATTCTACCTTATGTATTCTTCATTTCAGTTTTTGTAGTCTTCATTTCTAACTGGTTCTTTTATATAGTTTTTATCTTTTTGTGTAAATTCTCATTGAGTTCAACTGTTCTTTCCCTAAGTTCATTGAGCACCCTTATAATCAGCGTTTCGAACTCTATTTGGTTGTTTGCTTGCCTCCATTTTGTTTAGTTCTTTTTCTGAAGTTTTCTCCTGTTCTTTCATTTGGAACATGTTTCTTTGTCTCCTCTTTTTGATTGCCTCCCTGAGTTTGTTTCTACATATTAGGTACTTCAACTATGTCTCCCAGTCTTCACAGGGAGACTGTAGTAGGTGTCCTGTGGGGCCCAGTGGTGCAGTCTTCCTGGTCACTTGAGCCAGGAGCTCCAGGTGTGTACCTTGTGTGGGTTGGGTAACTTCCTGTTCCAGTTTAGCCTTGAGTGCTGCTGGCACTTCAGTGGGAGATGTTGACCCTCCGGTTGATTAGCTGTGAGGATTGGCTGTGACTACAGTTGTTGAGCTGTTGTGTGGCATTGACTCAACAGAGTGGTATTCACTGTAGAAGTCCTGTGGTACCTGCTGAGTTCACCCTTTGGGTGTGTTTTCTTGTGGAGCTAATTGGGTGGTGCTCTGGTGTGTTGTAGCTGGCCACCAAGTGTGTTGGTTCTGGGGCCCCTTGTGAGCGATTCCAGTGCAAGCCCAGGTCAGTTGCTGTCTGTGCCCAATCCAGGGCCACCTCTGGTAGGAGCTATAAAGTGATTTGCAGTTGGTAGCTGACTGCTTGGAGGTGACTGGGAGAGGATAGGGTGCAAACCTAGTCTGGCTGCCACTAGTGTAAGCTCTGTGGGCTGCTTAGCAAGAGATACAGGTCAGGCTGAGGCCAGCTGCTACTTGTTAGGGGTTTGTGAAACTTCCAGAGATTTAAGGTAGTTCTGCAGTATGAGCAAGGTTGTCTGCTTGTGAGTAACAGCCTCCGAAAAATGTTCCAAACTTGCTCGAGTTGGGTGAGGCTGGTTCTTAGAGAATCATTACTGCGAGATGAGTTTGATGGAGATTGAGATTTGGCGTCTGCCTGTGCTTGCAAGCTGAATTGGGGGAGAACTCAGCAAAGGAACAGTGGTGCCAGCCTGCTGAATTTCTGGGGGTAGAGCTCAACAAAGGAAGAATACTTTAGTCTGGGAGAGAGCTGCTCCTCCTGCCCTCACCTCAAAGCAGACAATTTAGTTAGTCTCCATATGACTCTGGCGTTTTCTGAGCTGATGCTGCAGTGCTGGCTCTCAGAGCCAATGATTTCATCAGCAAGAAACTTCACGTGTGGGCTCTTTATGAGGAACACCTGGCACTCTAACAGCTCTTTGTCTCACCCAGACATAATCTCCAATGATTTTCACAGTCAGATATTATGGGGCCTCCTCTTCCCAGCACTAGTGGTCCAGGATTGGGAGCCTGGTGTGGGGCTAAGACTCTTCCCTCCTTAGGAGGTACCTCTGCAGCTGAGATATTCCTCCCAATTCTTAACTGCCACATCTAGCTGTGGGACCAGCCCATTTTATGTCTCTACCAGTCTTGAGATAGCTTCTGTGTATCCTTAGTTATAGTCTTCAGGTGGTTCTCAAGGGTAGTTGTTCTATAATTTAGTTATAATTTTGATGTGGTCATGGAGGAGGTGAATACAGTAGTTTTCTACTCTGCCATCGTGACCTGAAGTACCACTTATGTATTTTTTTTCCAATAAGTGGCTGACCTGTTTTTGATCCAGTTCAAAGTCTATGGGTGCAAAGAGTAAATTGTATTGATCTACACCATTTTATATAGAGAACTTTAGCATTCATGGATTTTGGTATCCATGGGGGATCCTGGAACCAATCCTCCTTTGATATTGAGAGACGACTTTAGTTTTTAGAGAGTCAAAAATTATCTGTGGATTTTTGACTGTACGAGAGTTGGCACCCCTAACCTTCACATTACTAAAGTGTCAGCTGTATGTCTAAAGTGCCCGGTATACCTTAATTTATCCATATTTAATAAACATCCATCATAGACTAGACTCTACTCAAGACACTTGGAATCTAGTGACAAATGACAGACATAGTAAATGTTAAATAAAAATCTCCCTTACTCTCTGCCCTTCCCCATTTTAATAAAGGTGTCTAGAACCAAGGCTATCCTCAGGCTGCCAAGTTCCCATGAGATAAAGAAGCTCCCTGATGACAAATCTCACAACACTACAAAAATCATAGAGATCAAAAAGGAGGCAAATCATGTTACCTATACTTACTTCTCTGCCATACCATAAGACCAAGGCTAGTACAAACATTATTTTTAAAAAAATGCAAAAATAAATATTCCAGAATATGTGAACTAGCTTCTGAAACCCACAAACTCATAGACAGTCAGGCAGGGACTGACTGCGCAGAAAGAAGAAAAGGCGTAAATTAGTCCACTTGGGATGCTAGAACAGCATACCATAGACTGTGTGGCTTATAAACAACAGAAATTTATTTCTCACAGTCTGGAGGCTAGGAAGTCCAAGATCAAGGCACAAGGAGATTTGATGTCTGATGAGGACTTACTTTATGGTTTATAGATGGCTTTCTTTTTCCGGTATCCTCAAATCGTTGAAAAGGTGAAGGAGGTCTCTAGAGTCTCTTCTATCAGACTCTAAGACCATTCATGAGTATTCTACCCCATGACCTAATCACCTGTTCTCAAAATCAGCCAAGGTAATTATACTGGGTTCGCGCCCCAATGGAGTCATGGTTCATGGTCCAAAGGCTGTAACAAGAGCCAAAGAAGGACCCACCAATTCCACTTCTGCATATTTATTTAAAGAAACTCAAAACACTAATTCAAAAAGATGTATGCATCCCAATGATTGTTGCACCATTACCTACAATAGCTAACATATGGAAACAACCTAAATGTATATCAATAGAGGAATTGATAAAGAAGTGGTGGTATATATATACAATGGAATATAACTCAGCCATAAAAAAGAATGAAATCTTACCATTCATCACAACATGAATGAATGTAGAGGGTATTACACTAAATGACATAAATCTGACAGAGAAAAGTAAATGCCATATAATTTCACTTAGATGTGAAATTAAAAAATAAAAATAAAAGAACAAAACAAAAATAAACTTATAAAGAGAACATACTGATGGTTACCAGATGGGATGAGAGTTGGGAGGATGAGTGAAAAAGGGGAAAGGATTATAAAATGTACAAATTGCCAGTTATAAAAACAGCCATGGGGATGTAAAGTTCAGCACAGGGAATATAATCGATAATATTGTAATAATTACATATGATAACTAGTAGTATGGATACTAGACTTATTGGGGTGATCATTCATAGTTATATAAATCTCTAATCACTATGTTACACACTTGAAACTAATATAATGTTGTATGTCAACTTTACTTGAAAAAATAAAAAATATGTTAAAAACAAAAAATAAAGGAGTTGAACCTACATATTGAAAATACCCACAATGTATATGTTATTGTCAAGTAAAAAACACATTTTAGTAAAATGTTTAAGACTTTAAACTAAGGCAAAAAATCTTCAGGCTATTTCACTTACAAAGGCAAGAAAATCAGACTCCTTGACAGAAACACGTATGCAAGACAACATTACAGAAACATTCTTGAAAACCTCAGTGTGAGAAAGTATAAATTCAATGATCTTATATGTACTCAAGGTTTCTTTTAAGTATCAAGGGTATAGAAAAACAGTTTTAATTTGCAATAAATCTACTAAAAGATGATTTTCTTCCAACTAAGAGATGACTGGAGAAGCTGACAAATATATCTGGTGTTGAGAACAATATCTTTAAAAGTGCTGAAAATAAGACCAAGATGGAGAAAGGGTGGAAGTATTATATGTGAATGTATGTTTGACAAAGTAGTAATAATTCAACTGAAAACTGGGAGAATTAGGGAAATGGGGGGAACATAGAAAAAGTTTATTGTCTGTGCTATAAATAATGAGTAGGAATTAAAGAGTTGAAAGATAAATTTCCTAAATACCTGAGGGTGACCATGCATATCAATATAAAACCATCTCGGAAGAAATAATCAATATTTATGACTACTGTGAAATATAATGTTATATTATTCCATCCTAATAATAGATAATATTCTGTTATTTTTCATTTTTATACTTTTAGTTCATTTTCTATTATTTTATCATTATTAAAAATGCCTCCACTGTCTAAAACTAAGCCCCATTTAAGGCCATACAGATTATATTTTATTCTTTTTACCCTAGAAATAATGGAATTGACTCTGGAATCCTGGCATATAGTAGACTCTACCTTCATTTTAATCACTCTCAAAAATAAACCATCCTTTTCTAAATTTGTAAACTCATCTACTCTGAGCCAAAAAAAAAAAAGAGAAATCAAAATAGAGGAGTCCTCTAAAAGACTTTTCAAAAGCCATGAAACCCCACAGAGTGCTACTGAGCTAGAGATCTCCCGGGTACATGGAAGGAGAAGAATGAGAGAGGAAATGATGCAGATCAGTAGCCATGGAAATTACATAATCCAAAAGACCTGGGGTAGAGAACAAGATCTAGCGGTATCAAATGATAGCTTCAGAAAGCAAAAGAGACTATCTTGCTGTGTTCTACTAATACAACTTTAGTAACATGACTCTCTTGATCAAGAGAAAGGGCTTTGGAGCAAATGGAGAGTATTATCAAGAAGTAGTTTCTACTTATGTAAAAGCAAATA
>NW_011889083.1:4707384-4718609 GCF_000151845.1 Pteropus vampyrus
TGATCAATATTCTTGTGCTAGTTATCAAGCATTATCACAATTTGCTCATCAAAGACTCCATGGAAAGATCCCTCACATCAATACTTCCAGCTTTGGGCATATGAAAAATGACAATAATGATGAAGAAGATAATAATAATTATTAACAGTAGCTATAATTTATTGATCACATACCATGGGCCAGGCAATATGCTGAATATTAGCCCCCTTTTATAGAAAATAAAACAAGACTTACAGCTAGTAAGATAATTAACCTGATCTGATTCTAAAATTCATGCTCACTGTGCTCTAACACTTTTCAATCATGTGACCCTTTCATGAACCAATTAGCTGTGCCCATCTGAGTTGTGTAGTCCTATGGAACATACATGGTGATTTATGTTTAAGATTCAGCTATGGTTGCTATCTTACACAGGTGACTATGAGCATGGCTGAACCAGGATTCCAAATCATTCAGATTCTTCCATTCTTGGGGTCGCTGACATGCTTGCTCAGAGGTTACTATTTCCTCTCTGACTACACTCAAGCTCAATGCTTTACTACCTTTCAATATTGATCCTACATCAACATTCTGCAATTTCCAGACTTAGGAAAATTCAACTTCAAATAATTTGAGCTTTTTTGCTTAGTAAATCTTAATTATATAACTTTTAGGCAATTATAAAATATCTTTGTTCTTTTGGCTTCAATATTTTCCTTTTCATTCCCTGTAGAGATCTAATCATGGAGTGTTTGTGAGACATCATATTGCTAATATCAAAGGTATTTCTACATGTCGGTCATGAACCACTGAACTAAAGTTATATACACTACACTACA
Source organism: Pteropus vampyrus (assembly GCF_000151845.1). Lineage (NCBI taxonomy): Eukaryota > Metazoa > Chordata > Mammalia > Chiroptera > Pteropodidae > Pteropus > Pteropus vampyrus. Next base: position 4,708,203 of record NW_011889083.1, read on the forward strand.
CACACACACACACACACACACACACACACACACATACACATATGCATACATACATGCATATACATTTTTCTCCTTACTAGATTGCGTTCACATCTTTTCAGATTTATATTATATTTGTAAGGATAACATTATACTATTCTGCAATAACTAATAAACTCCTAAATTGCAAGGGCTTAATAACAAAAGTTTATTTCTCATTCAAATCACAGTCTGATGTTGCTCTGGTGGCTTTCTACTCTGCTTACCTCCAAGTGGCAATTCACCAGCCCAGACTGTTTCCACTTTATAATTCTATGTTAGAGTCCTTCACTCCCAGCTACACAGGTAAGAGAGAGTGAGGAGAATACACATGTACTCTTAACTCCAGCGAGACTGGAAACACATCACTTCAGTTCACATTTCCATTGGCCATAACTCAGTCACATGGTCCAACATAACTATAAGGAATGTTGGGAAATAGAGTTTTCCTGTGTACTCAAGGAGACAAATGGGCAAACTTCTTGCCAGTCTCTACCCTCAGACTGTAAAACCTCTGCCTTTAAATCCTAGATCCAACCCTGCTAATACCATATATCCATTCACTCAGAAAATTCTCCTCTCACTACCTTCAAAATAATGAGAATATAACTACTTATTATCGCTTCTATTCCCTCCACAATGCTCCCTGTCTCCATCATTGCCTGCTTTGGTGATTACAATAGGTTCTTTACTGATTTTGTTCCTTCTACCCTTGCCCCACGATAATCTGTTCTCAAAATCATCCAAGATAATTATACTAAATATGAGTCAAATCATGCCATACCCTATTTCACTCAGCATCAAATGTTCTTCAGAGTCAACATTCTTATCATGGCCTCCAAAGCACTTTACAATCTGCTCCCCCATTTTGTATCCAACTTTATCACTTATTCCTCTCCCTTTCTGTTCCTCAATACCCCTGTATGCTCTCAACTTAGCCCCTTGTGCTGGCTGTTTCTTCCTCCTGAAATGCCTTCCCTCTGGATATCTGCAAAGCTAATTTCCCCTCTTCAAGTCTTTGCTCAAAGTCACCCTCTATAATGAGGGTTGCCATGGAACATTCTGCCCCCATGCTCTTGCACTCTCCATTCCCATTTCTCCACTTTATTTTTTTCATGGTGCTTATCCTCTTCCAACATTCTACATAATTCACATATTTATTTTATTATCTGGCTCAGCATGTTCTTTGAAATATAAGTTTCATGAGAGCAGAGGATTAAGTGTGCTTGGTTCACAAGTCCTTAGAACAGTGCCTGACACATAGCAAGTGCTCAATCAATGTTGTCAAATAAGTGAATGAATCTTAGTATCTACCGGGTCTTGTAATAAATCTCTAAAGTCCTTTTCAATATTTCTACTAGCAGATGGAGGAGAGGTAAACACATTTTCTTTCCTGATATCCAAGAATTCTCAAGTTAAATAGGTCAATTAAGCCTTTACTATGATTTTCACTAAAATTCATCAATCATGTATGATTGTCACATTCCTAAAATCATTTTATAGGTTTCTGTAAATTTTATTGTTTTTAGTTCTGTTTTTGACTCTGTCAGTATAGTATATTTAGATGTTAGATGTTCAAGGCAAGAATTATGGCTTTCAGCATGATAGTATATGTGTTTGCGATTTTTTTAAATAAACATTTTAACAATTTCTCTTGACTTTTATATTCTCGCTCTATATATGTACCCAGGCTAACCAAAGAAGAGGTATAAAGACTAGAGCATTCTCCTATCCACCCAAGATCCCCTGTGAACCAGCCCTGGAAAACAGCCTTAGCCATACTGGGCTGCTAGAACCTCATAAATTAAACTCTTTATCTGAAGAAAGTCTGAGAAGCAAACCAGAGGGTTTTGAGACCATTTGCTCTTCCTTTGTCTCTGGTATCTGAACACAAGCTGAGCATTACAGTCATTATTTTAAATAAAGGAACACTTTGATCTAGTTTAAAAATACAAACAAAAGGGCTTTTGCTCAATCTGAATTTGACATGTGTCCTTCAATTCTGTAAGTAATCAAATTTGAACATAGTGTGTCTTATCTACAACTGAAAGTATGGAGTGAGGCAAGTTTTTGTTATAAGAACACAATTTACATTTATTAAGCAATATTTTCCAATAATAAATTATTCTTTCTGAGATCCTAAACATGTTCCTTCATCAATGTAAGTACAAATTATTTCTTTTTATAATCCATCCCCATAATGTTCAACAATAAAGGAAAAGCTATTTAATAGAGCTCATTTTCCACAAAGAGACAAAAAAAAAGTGTTGTTAAGAAATTAAAACCAAAGTTATTCAGATCAGTTCAAACTGCATTTTTTGAACAGCTTGACTATTGAAGGTGAAATGAGTTGTTGAAAGGCTTCTTGTGGAGTCTAGAGGGTTATACTGTCTGGATATTATCAGATATGTGAAACACTAGGCCCAGGGAAAGAAAAGGATGTAGGAAAGTATTTACTAATGATTTACTAAAGTAAATCCTAATGAAGGTAATGCAGGCCAGGGAGCCTGCTTTTTTGGGTCTTTTGGCCTCTAGTTTTCTAAACCCCAGGGCCCAGTAGAGGTTACAACCTTGAGTCCAAGCTCCCCATAGCACCAAGGTCATTTCTGTACAAGGTCATTCACTCTTACAGAGTAAAATGTATTTAAAGCCCTTCCCCAAAGGGAGTTGCAAAAGTTGGAGGTTGTTTCACTGTCAGGGTCAATTTATATAAGAAAGAATGCCCAAGATGGGGGCTTTGCCCAGGGGACTTCCTAGAAAAAAATAGAATTGACCTATTTTTAAGGGGAATGAATTCTAAAATTCAGTCCCTGTGACCCACTCCCCATCCATATCTGTTCTTTGTTCTTCCAGCAGAGGAGAGAACTTTCTGCAAATCACTTCTGCTAATAACAATTGTCACCCTCAGTATAAGGAACTTCCAGGATCCCTGTCACCCTTAACCCATGTCATTAACTCTGACCACTGCATTCCAATTCCAAGAGTTTAATCTCAAATGCAATTATGCAGGGGGCATTGACTAACATGTCAGTGTTAGCTCCCATTTTTTCTATTTTAATATTAACTTCTAAAATGTTTCTCCTTCACAAATATTATTAATGAAGAATAATCATTTGACATAACTTGAATGGGAGACATTGCAGCTTTTTCTTAGTATCAGAATTTTTGAAATCACAGAAGTGCCTTCCCCATAAAGACCACAAAGCACGAACTATGAAAATCCAGGAAAGGGAGACAAGACTTACATATGTCATCACTTACAGCTAGCTCTCAATTACAGAAAGTGGTATCTGAAATAACATAAGAAATAGCCATAGAGCAGAGAAACAAACCAGAACTATATTGGCTTGTTACAAATTTATTTATGCAGGAGATCTTCTGAAGACACAGAAGTCTCAATTGTACACACCATTTTGGAATGAAGAGCTCAGTTTGAATAGCTTCAATGTGTTCCACTTTCTTTTATATTCCAAACAAGACATCATGTGATAATACTTCTCAAACGGTAAAGACTTATAAAAATAAAAGTTACATACAAGTTTATGTACTTTTAGTAGTCTCCAAAATTGAAGTTAGTAAAAGGAATATTTCTTGCAGAGAAGGTAAATTACTATGTTTTTCTAGAAATCTTCATCATATTTCTGTTAAATCATAGAGACCCAAGTTCGACTTTGTGTTCTTGATCATTTACTTCTATTTGCACAAGAAAAAACAGTGGTCATCGCTGATACCCTCTGATAATCTCAGCAGTGCTGCTGCTTTCAACATGGGCTGGAACCCAGTGTAATCGCAAATTTTATATCTGTGTTCCACTTCATTTTTTTTAGTATTAGATGCTCAGTACAAGGGTCAGACTTCCACAAAGAATATAAAGTTATCTCTTGGACTATTGGAGGCATCAAGCACCCCCTCTGAAATTCAACTCCTCTCCTTTGGCTGATTACTAAAGGATTTAGGCCAGGGCATAGGGAGCCTCCTTACCTGTGCCCTACGGGGAGACTGGCCTGGTCCATGTCCTTATTTTAGTTGTTAAATGGCTGACCTGGGTTCTAATCCTTATTGGGCTCCTATCCAGCTGTGTTCTGAGACATGTCACTTTTGCTTTTCTGGATGTCAGTTTCTTCCTCTCTGAAATAAGAAAATTTATTATTCAGAAAATCTTGAATAATACCTCTAGAGCTGATGGTCTGTAGTTCTTCAGACAACAGTGTTTTCATGTGACTAATTAGTTCATAATAAGGATATAAATAAAATTAACTGATTTATGGACAATTAAGTGATCTTAGAGCTGCTATAAAAACACTTGTCTAAGTGTTACCAATGTAAGACAGTAAGTAGAATGTTCTTAAATGTCTTTCATATAGAAACCGATAATATGGAAACACATGAAATTCATGAATGATTATCTAGAACTAATTTTGTTTTATAAATGTGGCTCAAATCCTAAGTCATCATTAGAAATGTATCTATTTGGCTCAAGGATTTATCCTATCATGAATTAAAGATATCACTGAGAGAAATAGTCATTTATCCTGTAGAATGAATAAGTTTATCAGTTTGTTTTCTAAGAAAAGCTTTGGAGCGGAAAAAAAAAGCAAGAGAGAACTTCCTGGATAAGAGAAAGGGGAGGGCTTGGAGTATAAACTAGAGTGACCTGGGACAAACTTGGTCTTTAAACAGTTTTGCCTGAAGTTATTTCGAATCATAGGGAAACTGATAATCTTAGTTTGTTTCTTTTTTCTAAGGTAAGTTATCATCTTATCTTTTTGTCAATAGAGCAGGGACATAAATATACAGCTTTTGATTCAAATATAGTCGAGGTGATCCCAGTGTAAGGCTTGTATTAAATTCTTAGCAAAATAATTTATTACCGAATTAGCCAGCACACATGAACTTTAGAGCTTTAATTAGAGCTTTACCCCTGCCAGTAAGAAATTTGAGAAATTTGGTCCAAATATGGAAAATCTGATTTCACTTATGAGAGTTGAGGCACCTGCAAGAAATAGAAAGAGAGAGAGGGATTTATTCAAGTCAAATGAGAAGGCTGTGTACCCTGCTCCCATTACATCATTCATTACGAGAGCTGTGCTGCAGACTTCACAAGTCACTGTTAATGAGCGATTGAATGGAAGAAGTGACCAGTAATTGGTGCATATGTGCTTGGCCATAGCTTCAAGAGTTGATGTAGTGTTTAGAAGACATCAAGGTAGAAGCAAATGATTGTAGTCACATGGCTAAGCCATAGAATCACTGAGGTGATTAGCAGAGCTACTGTCTTGTAGCCAGGACTTCTTAGAATGGAAGAGCTCTGAGTTTTTCATGAGTAAAGATGATGGGCAGAATATCAAACTACATACTGTAGGCACTGAAGTTCAGACATTTGGCTAAAGAAATTCCACATCTATCATATAATTCTGCCGGTTTCTACCTGTATGACCTCAGGCAAGTTAATTTATCTAGTGCCAATTTCATATGGTTATCCCGTGGCTCTATTGAGGTAATAAATGAAAACATAATTTTTCTTTCTTTGTTTTACTAATTACATTATTATTTTTATAAAAATTATTCATGCTTGTTACATACATTTCAAGCAATGTAGAAAATTTCAAAAATAAAACAACAAATCACCCAAATTCCTATCATACAAAAATAACCTATGTTAAATTTGGTGAACATTCTATGCCTATATAAAGAGCTTAATTTTTTTACTGAGTGATTTAAGGTATCGATTACTAAGTTAGTTGCCTAAAGAAAAACACAACATTTGCTTTAATCTAAATCTCCTGGCTCTGTTAATCAAATTCACAAAAGTATTAATAACTTACTATCTTATATTAAGGAGACAGAACAAAATCTGACACAATGCCCAGTACAATAGTTTTCAAGTAGTGCCCCCCACAAACCCTAGGGGACCACAGAAGTACTTTCACAAATATTTGATCCAAATTTTCCCTTGTACATATTTTTTAAAATATTTTTTTAGAACTATCATTTAAAAAGTTCAGCTTGGAGATTTACCTTCTTGTTACAATGTATGTAAGTTAATTTAAATTTCCTAAGACTAAGGAGTGAAGTTACTTCTGCCATCATCATTTAATTGAATAAGAAACATCGTCAGGATAAAAGTGAGTGGTTGAAAAGTAGTACCATTTCCATTACTAGTTTGCATGAATCCAAATTTTCTGAACATTTTGTGTCCCCCAAAATGTGAATATTTTAAGTACTGCAACTTGAAATTATACTAATCAAATGTTAACTTTTTGTTTATTGTTATCCTTGATTAATATAATAATATAGAAATGTTTTTAATTGTACTTAAATAATTTTATGCTAATCAGAAAAATTTGGTAAACATTCTTCTAGATATCTCTCAAGAATAAATGGATGACAGATAGAGGAATGATGGCCAGATCATAGGTTATTTTTGTATGTATGTAATATTTCATTTAATTTCCTCAAATTTAACAGGAAAAGGGGAACTAAACTGATACTAAATGAATTGCTGAACCTCAGATAAATTTTTGAAAATGAAATGTATAAAATTAATCTGTATACTTATAAGAATTATACTTATGTCAATATTTACATGATATTACCCAGGTTAGAAAATTAAAAACTCTGTAGGGCTTCCCAGATCACATTCGCCTTGCCTCCATTACTTTTGCAATAATCATTTCCTATTTGACTTAGTAGTTTCACTGTGTGTAGAAGCATCTCTAAACAATATTTGTTTAGGTTTGCCTGATTTGAGTAGTATGTACAGAGAATCACACCATATGCATTAATTTGCAGCTTGCTTTTTTGTTCAGTATTATATTTCTAAGATTCATCTATGTTTATATGAAAAATTATAGTACATTCATTTTTGTTGTTGTACATTGTTCCATTATATGAAAAAACTATAATTTATCCATTTATTGATTAATGTTATTAGGGTTTTTAATTTTTAACTAATATAAATCATGCTTCCATGGACATTTTGAGCATTCTGTGGTACAAATGTGCAAGAGTATCACTAGGATGTATGCTTCAGGGTAGAATTGTTGTATTGTTTACTGTGCAAACATTCTTCTTTTCTAAGTAATACCAACCTCTTTCCAATATTCACCAATAATAGGCCAATATTCACTCCCACTTGCAACAAACAAGAATTTTCTTTGCTTCCTAGCCTCACCACCTTTTCATATTGTTGATCTTTTAAATGTATTAGAGCCAGTGTGTATATAATAGTGTTTTGCTTTGTGGTTTTATTTTGTATTTGTCTGATTACTAATGGCATTGAGTTTCTTGCCAGATACTTATCGGTCACATGTTTCCTCTCTTGTTAAAAGCTTGTTCAACCTTTTGCCTATTTTTCTATTGGGTTGTTGGTATTTATTACTTATGAATTTATAAGAAATATAGATACATGATTGATAGAGATAGCTACATATATATATACACACATACATACATATATATGTTCTAGACACTAGTTTTACCAGTTACTAAGTTATTATCTCTTATTTTCAAATCCATCTTTCTATACTTTGCTCTGTGATTCTAGAGCTATGTATTATTAGCTATTGCTATGTAACAAATTGCTTTAAAATTTAGTAGTTTTAAACAACACACAACTATTATCTCCTAATTTCTCTGAATCAAGAATCCAATCATAATTTAGCTGTATCCCTTGTTTCACAGTCTCTCAAAGCTTCATTCAATGTGTTAGTTCACAGTCTGTGGCCTCATCTTAAGACTAAACTGTGAAGGGATTCACTTACAAGTTCATTCAATGGTATTTAGCAGGATCCCATTCTTATAGGCTATTGAACTGCAGGCCTTAGGTACTCACTTGCTCTTGGCTGAAAACAAACCTCAGTTACTTGACATGTGGATTTCTCTCACATGGAAGTTTGCCTCATCAAAGTATGAAAGCTAAGAAGATAATAGAGTACACCAGCAAGATGTAAGTCATACAGAAATGATATCCTATAACTTTTGCCATATTTTAACAAATGACTAGGTCCAGCCCACGCCCAAAGGCATGAAAACCAGGATGCAGAGATCATTTGGAACCAAGTCAGAATCTCTTATCCCAGGCTGGGAATTTACATTTCTCCATTGTCAGTTGCTTCCTGATAAGGTCTATCAATGCAGGGCCCTAGAGGAGGTAAAAAGGAAGGAAGAGTGAGAGAATCTTGTACCTTTCTATTTCCCAGTAATCCTATTAGTATCTTCAGTAATGGCTCTTTATCTTGGAAGCAGCACTTAGAACAAGTAGCATGTAGTTATAATCTTCAGATTATTTTCACACTCCCAGAATCAGTCTTATACCTTCTCAGAGGTACCAACATCAGCATCATCTTACTGGAGGCTGGAACTGTAACTCTGTGAGGTTCTGCCGACAAGTACCAGCCTGAGAGCACACCTCTTTAGAGGTCTGAGTTCCATGTCCAACAGACCTTTCTCCTAGCTTCTGATCACTCTACCACTTCCTTGGGATCCTGCTGCCCCAAGGGTGGTAGCTTCTTTTTGCAGTTACTACCTTTATATTACTCTGGTATTCCCCTTTTTACCACTCAGTTCTCTATATCTGTGAACCAGTTTCCTACATTAAATAACTTCTGTTAAAGCAACTGGTGTGATTTCTGACTTATATACTGGTATCCTCACCCAGTTCGAGGGATTTTAAATAGACATAAAAGTGCCCCTTTCCTTTAAAAACTCACAGCTTAGTAAGAAAATAATACATACACAAAAACACCTATAATACAGACAGAAATTGATTGGTGCCATGGAGTTTCAGGAGGTTAGAGAAGGAACAAGTGCTTTTGGCAAGAGAACCAGGAAGTTTTCATAGAGAAGGAGGGTTTTTAGCTAGATCCAAAAGTGTGAGTAGTCTTAAAAGAAACGGCATTCTAAGAGGAGGGAAAAGAAAAAGAAATACAAAGAAGAAAACATAACAGGAAATAAGATTTAGAAGTTAAATGTAGGGAAAAAAAATAGTTTGGTCTCTATATACCATTGCTCTCTAATAGTATTAAATTGTAAGCCACAATTACAAGCCACAAAAGTAATTTTAGATTATCTAGTAGCCAAATTTAAAACTAAAAGTAAAAAGAAACAGAGAAGATGAATGATAATGTGTTAATTCAATATATCTAAAATAGTATCATTTCAATTGATAACTAATATAACAAAGACTCAGGGAAATAGTTTACATTATTTTTCTTATATAAGTCTTCAAAATCTAAGGTATATTTTAAATTTACAGCATATTTAAATTTAGACTAGACACATTTTGAGTACTCAGAACCACATGTGGCTTTTGGTTAATATATTGGATAGCACACTTCTAAACGATAGAGAACCATGGAAGATTTCTGAGCAAGGAACCAAAATAATCAGCGATTTGAAATTTTAGTATGGGAAAACTTTTTATTCAGTGAGTAGAATTTATTGAGTATCTGATATCTAATGATAACAACATTAAGAGAATTACCACTTACTGCATGTAAAACTGTGCTTCTCAATCAATGAAAACCTTTGAAATTTTTTTCTTGATAGAGAAAAATTATATGCCCTGCTCTAATAATGTTTTCAATCATTTTTAAACATTAGTTGAATTTTATAAACTTAGTGAGAGGCTTGTCAAAATTCTCAAAATAATTAAACACGAAATTTTGAGTTTTCCAAAAAGTATTCTCCTTAGCAAATCTTTAGATTTTGAAAGCTGCATTTTGACCTTGTTTCCTAAATATTTCAGGATTTGTCTATCATCCTACTGATCTTCTCCCCTAAAGACCTTTAATATGATGATTACTAACATTCTTACTAAAATGATAAAAAAAAATAAATAAGAAATGTCATTTTAATGATTATGAGTTTCAACCTTTCCAAGTTACATTTAAAAGAGAATTAGAACTGGCAGAAACATGGCGGACTGAGCGATGTCCCGAGATCTCTCCTCTTGAAACAACAATAATCTGAACATCTAAAACTCAGCAAAAGACATCCAAACTGCACACCGGCAAGTCTAAGCATGAGATCTGCGCAAAAAAGCTACTACAGTTCAGAACTCTGGGTGTCAGGGGGTGGACTGGGAGAAATAAAGAAGTTGACTCTGAAGCCACCGGAGCTCCCTGCAGGAGAATGGGGAGGGGTGAAGGTGCAGGAACTTCCATGAACAGCCCTGTCTGGAACTGCTGCGAGCTCCCTGTGCTCTCCTAGTCGTGAGAGCAGAAGACAAAGAAGCAGGACAGGACCACAGAGAAACAACAGTTGATTTTTACCAGCACTGGTTGCAAAACCGAGGCTGATGCGCAGCCCCTAACTCCCTACCCAGAGGGCCTCTCCCCTCATACCTCCAATACTGACCACTGAGGAGCCCCAGGGGAATCCGTGCAA
>NW_011889083.1:4719319-4721711 GCF_000151845.1 Pteropus vampyrus
GGATTTTCAGACAAATAATGGATGAGAATTTTCCAACGCTAAGGAATGAACTGGAGCTTGGAATTCAAGAAATTATCAGAACACTCAATTATCTCACCCAAAAAATGCCCAAAACAAGACACATTGTATTAAAGTTATAAAAATTAATGACAAAGATAGAATTCCCAAGGCAGACAGGGAGAAAAAAACGGTAACATATAAAGGTAAACCCTTTAGATTATCGTCGGACTTCTCAGTGCAAACCTTACAAGTGAGAAAGGAATGGAATCAAATATTTAAACTATTAAGTGAAAGAAACTACCAACTTGAATAATGTATCCATCCACCTAGCTCTTTTTTAGATATAAAGGAGAAATTAAGACCTTTCCAGACATACAAAAATGGAGGGAATTCTCCACTACGAGGCCTAAACCATAGGAAATATTGAAAGGGGTCAGTTCACCTAAAATAAAATGAAAAAAAAAAAACATAATTAAGAGTAAAGTGACTATCAGGCAAATAGAAGCAGAGGATGCAACCCTTACTAAGAACAGGGCATTATAAGTTTGAATAATAAAAAGAGAATTGTTAAAACAAGACAGTAATGAATGTTAAGCACACATACGGACAAATTGAGATAACAATGACTAAAAAGGGGAAATTCAAAGATTCAAATTTGCAAAGAGGAATGGAGATAAGTCTTGAGAAGAAAACGGATGACTATATATATAATTATCCTTTTCATATTCATAATAGTACCAACACGAAAGATTCAGAACCTAAGTATATAATATAAAATAAGAAGGACAAGAGCCAAGCTACAAAAGCCACCAAAATAAAAAAAATAAATAAATAAAACAGAAACACAAGGACAAGGAAGCAAGAGAAACACCGAGCTATCAGAAAGTAAAAGATAAAATGGCTATAAGAAGACCTCGTTCTTCAATAATCAACCTAAATGTAAATGGACTGAACTCACCAATAAGAAGACAGAGAGTTGCAGAATGGATCAAAAAACAAAACCCAACCATATGCTGCCTGCAAGAGACACATCTGAGCTCCAAAGACAAATAGAGACTCAAAATGAAAGGTAGAAAATAATATTTCAAGCAACTGGCATTCAGAGAACAGTGGGAGTAATGGTAATAATAACAGAAGAAAAAGACTTCAAAATAAAAGAGGTAAAAAAAGATACTGAGGGACACTTCATAATGATAAAGAAAATCATGCACCAAGAAGACATAACACTTATTAATATCTATGCTCCCAATCAGGGAGCCCCAAAATATGTAAAGCAATTACTAACAGAAGTAAAGCGAGAAACAGACCAAAACACTATCGTAGTAGGGGAACTAAATACCCCACTGTCAGATATGGACAGATCATCCAATAGAAAATCAATAAGGAAATAACATCCTTAAATTACACATTAGACCAACTGGACATAATTGACATTTACAGAGCCTTTTATCCCAAAACAGCTGCTTATACATTCTTCTCTAGTGCACGTGGAACATTCTCAAGAATTGACCACACACTGGGACACAGAGATAGCCTCAACAAATGTAAGAGGCTTGAAATCATGCCAACCATATTCTCTGATCATAATGCTTTGAAAATAGAGCTCAACTGCAAAAAGAAAGCAGGAAGAACCACAAATACATGGAGATTAAACAACATACTACTGAAGAATAACTATGTCAGAGAAGAAATAAAAAGAGAGATCAAGAGATACATAGAAACAAATGATAATGATAGTACAACATATCAAAACTTTTGGGACACAGCAAAACCAATCATAAGAGGAAAACAAAAGAACAATAGGAAAAATAAATGAAACAAACAGCTGGTTCTTTGAGAAGGTTGATAAAATTGAAAAACCCCTGGCTAGCCTCACTAAAGAAAAAAGAGAAAGGACACGTATAAACAAAATCAGGGATGAAAGAGAAAGGACACGTATAAACAAAATCAGGGATGAAATTACAACTGGTATTGCAGAAATAAAAAGGATCATACAAGAATACTATAAAAAAAATTATATAACATCAAATTTAATAAACTAGAAGAAATAGACCAGTACTTAGAAAATACAACTTTCCTAGACTGAATCAAGAAGAACTGGAAAATCGAAATAGACTGATCTACAGTATGCAAATTAAAACAATCATCAAAAACTTACCAAAAAGCAAAAGTCCATGACCAGATGGCTTCACCAGTGAATTCTACCAAACATTTAAAGAAGATTTAATACCTATTCTCCTCAAAATCTATCAAAAAATAGAAGACGAGGCAATACTTCCCAACATATTTTATGAGGCCAATATTACCCTGAAACTAAAACCTGATAAAGATAACACACAAAAAGAAAACTACAGAGAGTATCTTTCATGAACACACATGCAAAAATCCTAAG
>NW_011889083.1:4721761-4722302 GCF_000151845.1 Pteropus vampyrus
AGGCTGATGCGCAGCCCCTAACTCCCTACCCAGAGGGCCTCTCCCCTCATACCTCCAATACTGACCACTGAGGAGCCCCAGGGGAATCCGTGCAACCACTGCCAAGACTGTTGCTGACACTGACAGGGACTAAAAATAAGGATAGTGAGCGTGATTAAATATCTACAAGAAAAATTTTTTAAAGGAATTTTAAGGCTTTTTATAAAGCAGGGATCCAAGAGACATAGATGCCACCTACTGGAAACAAAAAGAAAAGTGCCTTCTTTGCAGCAGGCTAAAGAGAGACCTTTATATAATAAACCTTATTTCTAGAAAAACAGCAGAATACACTTCCATTAATGCCTAAGTGGAGAAATAGTTCATTAAACACCATGAGGAGCCAAGGTGACAAGGCATCTCAGAAAGAAAGAGAAAAATCTCCAGAAAATAACCTTACAGACATAGAAATATGTGTCTTAAATGATAGAGATTTCAGGTTGGTACTTCTAAAAAAATTCAGTGAGTTCCAAAACAAGTCATATCAACAATTTCAGGAATTAGA
>NW_011889083.1:4724057-4725839 GCF_000151845.1 Pteropus vampyrus
ATCCCAGAGGCGCAAGGATGGTTCGACATATGCAAATCATCTAATGTGATACACTACATAAACAAATTAAAAAATAAGAATCATATGATCATATCGATAGATGCAGAAAAAGCCTTCAAAAAGATACAGCATCCATTTATGATCAAAACACTTCACAAAATTGGTATAGAAGAAAAGTACCTTAACATAATAAAGGCCATCTATGACAAACTCTCCGCCACCATTATACTTAATGGTGAAAAACTAAAATCCTTCCCTCTAAGATCAGGAACAAGGCAAGGCTGTCCACTATCACTACTGTTATTCAATTTAATATTGAAGGTTCTAGAGTGCATCAGGCAAGAGAAAGATATCAAAGGCATCCAAATAGGAAACGAAAAAGTGAAACTGTCACTATTGGCAGATGACATATAAAAAATCCTGAAGACTCCACAAGAACACTACTAGAAACAATAAACAAATACAGTAAAGTTTCTGGATACAAAATCAACGTTCAAAAATCCATAGCTTTCCTATACTCCAATAATGAAGTGTCAGAAAAAGAAGTGGAAAGAATAGTTTATTTTTGCAATTGCAACAAAAAGAGTAAAATACCTAGGAATAAATTTAACAGAACATATGAAGGACCTATATAATGAAAACTATAAGACCCTATTAAAAGAAATCTAAGAAGATACAAAGAAATGGAAAGATATTCCATGTTCTTGTCTTGGAAGAATCAACATAGTTAAAATGACCTTATTACCTAAAGCATTATACAGATACAATGCAATCCTCATCAAAACGCCATCAGTGTTTTTTAAAGAAATAGAACAAATAATCATTAGATTTGTATAGAAAACACAAAAGACCCCAAATTGCCAAAGCCATCTGAGAAAAAAGAACAAGGCTGGAGGCAACACTCTACCTGACTTCAAATTATACTACAAAGCAACAATAAGGAAAATGGCATGGTATTGGCAGAAAAACAGACATATGAACCAGTGGAAGAGAATCGAGAGTACCGAAGTAAACCCATATTTATATGGGCAAATAATTTTCAACAAAATGCCAAAAACATACAGTGGAGAAAGGAAGCCTCTTCGATAAATGATGCTGGGAATATTGGAAAGCCATCTGCAAAAGAATAAAACTAGACTGTTGTCTATCATTACACACCAAAAATAACTTAAAATAGATTAAAGACCTAAATATAAGACCTGAAACAATAAAATGCATAGAAGAAAACATAGGAACTAAACTCAATGACCTTGGACTTAAAAAGGATTTTATGAATTTGACCTCAAAAGCAAGAGAAGTAAAAGCTAAAATAAATGAATGAGACTACATCAAGCTAAAAAGCTTCTGCTCAGCAAAAGAAATAGTCAGCAAGGTAAAGAGAGATCTGAATGGGAATATATATTTGCAAAAAACACCTCCGATAAGGGCCTAATATCCAAAATATACAAAATATACAAAGAACTCATACAACTCAATAACAACAAAAAAACAAATGATCCTATCAAAAATGGGCAGAGAACCTGAACAGGCACTTCTTCATAGAGGACATACAAATGGTCAACAAGTATATGAAAAGATACTCAACATCACTAGCTAATGCAAATCAAAACCACAATGAGATACCATCTCACACCTGTTAGAATAGTTATAATCAACAGGACTAGTAATAACAAATGTTGGAGAAGATGTGGAGAAAAGGAACTCTCATACACTGCTGGTGAGACTACAAATTGGTACAGCCACTATGGAAAACAGTATAGAGGTTCCTCAAAAGACTAAGAA
>NW_011889083.1:4725889-4728543 GCF_000151845.1 Pteropus vampyrus
ATCAGAAAGAAGAAGAGAGAAACCGAAATACAAATCAAAACCATAATGAGATACATTCCTACACTTGTTAGAATGCCTATAATCAACAGGATAAGCAATAACAAATGTTGGAAAGGATGTACAAAAATAAGGACTCTCATACACTGCTGGTGGGACTGCAAATTGGTACAGCCACTATGGAAAACGGTATGAGAGTTCCTCAAAAAACTAAGAATTGATCTACCATATGATTCAGCAATCCCTCTACTGGGTATTTACCCCAAAGACTTGAAAACCTTTTCCATAAAGATATTTATACACCGATGTTTATAGCAGCATTATTCACAGTCGCAAAGACATGGAAGCAACCAAAGTGTCCTACAATAGATGATTGGCTAAAGAAGCTGTGGCACATATATACAATGGAATATTACTCAGCCATAAGAAGAGATGAAATACTGCCATTTGCGACAACATAGATGGATCTCGAGATAATCATGCTAAGCGAAATAAGCCGGACAAAAAATTTGAAAATCACATGATATCACTTATAAGTGGAATATAAACCTAAAAGCAACAAATGAGCAGGACAAACAAACAGAAACTCATGGACATGGACTATAGACTAGTGGTTACCAGAGGACAATAGAGTAGTGGTTACTAGTGGGGTGGGGGAGGAGAGGGGAGGTAAATGGGGAAAAGGGAGTCAAATATAGGATTCAGGGGAAGAGTGAAGTGGGTAAAGGGGATCAAATATATGGTAGTTGAAGGAAACTGGACTTCGGATGGTGAACACACAATAGAATATACAGATATCAAATGATAATGTACACCTGGAAATTATATGATTGTAATAACTAATGGTACCCCAATAAACTTAATTTGAAAAGAAAAAGAAAAAGAGAGAAACCAAAGAATGAAAAATAATGAAAATAAATTCAAGAACTAGCTGACACCATCAGGAGAGGAAACATAACAATAATGAGCACTATCAAAGGCAAAGAAAAGGAGTAGCAACTAAAAAGGATTTTCAGACAAATAATGGATGAGAATTTTCCAACGCTAAGGAATGAACTGGAGCTTGGAATTCAAGAAATTATCAGAACACTCAATTATCTCACCCAAAAAATGCCCAAAACAAGACACATTGTATTAAAGTTATAAAAATTAATGACAAAGATAGAATTCCCAAGGCAGACAGGGAGAAAAAAACGGTAACATATAAAGGTAAACCCTTTAGATTATCGTCGGACTTCTCAGTGCAAACCTTACAAGTGAGAAAGGAATGGAATCAAATATTTAAACTATTAAGTGAAAGAAACTACCAACTTGAATAATGTATCCATCCACCTAGCTCTTTTTTAGATATAAAGGAGAAATTAAGACCTTTCCAGACATACAAAAATGGAGGGAATTCTCCACTACGAGGCCTAAACCATAGGAAATATTGAAAGGGGTCAGTTCACCTAAAATAAAATGAAAAAAAAAAAACATAATTAAGAGTAAAGTGACTATCAGGCAAATAGAAGCAGAGGATGCAACCCTTACTAAGAACAGGGCATTATAAGTTTGAATAATAAAAAGAGAATTGTTAAAACAAGACAGTAATGAATGTTAAGCACACATACGGACAAATTGAGATAACAATGACTAAAAAGGGGAAATTCAAAGATTCAAATTTGCAAAGAGGAATGGAGATAAGTCTTGAGAAGAAAACGGATGACTATATATATAATTATCCTTTTCATATTCATAATAGTACCAACACGAAAGATTCAGAACCTAAGTATATAATATAAAATAAGAAGGACAAGAGCCAAGCTACAAAAGCCACCAAAATAAAAAAAATAAATAAATAAAACAGAAACACAAGGACAAGGAAGCAAGAGAAACACCGAGCTATCAGAAAGTAAAAGATAAAATGGCTATAAGAAGACCTCGTTCTTCAATAATCAACCTAAATGTAAATGGACTGAACTCACCAATAAGAAGACAGAGAGTTGCAGAATGGATCAAAAAACAAAACCCAACCATATGCTGCCTGCAAGAGACACATCTGAGCTCCAAAGACAAATAGAGACTCAAAATGAAAGGTAGAAAATAATATTTCAAGCAACTGGCATTCAGAGAACAGTGGGAGTAATGGTAATAATAACAGAAGAAAAAGACTTCAAAATAAAAGAGGTAAAAAAAGATACTGAGGGACACTTCATAATGATAAAGAAAATCATGCACCAAGAAGACATAACACTTATTAATATCTATGCTCCCAATCAGGGAGCCCCAAAATATGTAAAGCAATTACTAACAGAAGTAAAGCGAGAAACAGACCAAAACACTATCGTAGTAGGGGAACTAAATACCCCACTGTCAGATATGGACAGATCATCCAATAGAAAATCAATAAGGAAATAACATCCTTAAATTACACATTAGACCAACTGGACATAATTGACATTTACAGAGCCTTTTATCCCAAAACAGCTGCTTATACATTCTTCTCTAGTGCACGTGGAACATTCTCAAGAATTGACCACACACTGGGACACAGAGATAGCCTCAACAAATGTAAGAGGCTTGAAATCATGCCAACCATATTCTCTGATCATAATGCTTTGAAAATAGAGCTCAACTGCAAAAAGAAAGCAGGAAGAACCACAAATACATGGAGATTA